>NW_006408984.1:491260-509638 GCF_000296735.1 Chrysochloris asiatica
CTCCCGCAGAGCGGCTGGTAGTTTCGAACCGCTGACCTTAAGGTTCGCAGCCCGATTCGTAACCACTACGCTACCAGAGCTCCTTAAGTGTTTTAAATGGTTGCTGATAGACTGTTCTAGAATCTTTCTTTTTAATATTTTAAGCATGTTTAGAAACAGAAATTGTCTGTAAGCTTATTGCTTTGGTTGCTATGTGTATTCAGAACAGAAAGCAAACGTATCTATAAACTTTCCCCAGCTATGTTGGAAGGCTGTTTCTAATTTAGTCTTGCCTCCTCATTTTATGTCTGCCCAATTCATTTTAGTGACACTGGGATGAAACCTGGCATGCACCACACCTCCAGTAAGTATTTGTGAATTAATGAAATGAAGCCACTTCGTCCCATGTTTCTAACTTCTCAATGACCTTCTGCTGACTCCTAGGGTACCAGAGTCATTCAGTGAAGTGTTTTTACCTCCATCTGGCCCAATCTGGCTCAGATCTTCTTACCACCAATGCTCACCGCTTGAACTTAATGGTTTAGTGTTTCATTGCGACTTGCCAAATAGTGGCAACAAATGATGTCATTCCCATGTTAAGATTTTAATTTTGAGACTGACTTAGCCATATTACTTATTCCAAAGATATTGATTTAATGCAAAGGAATCATCTTCAAAGGTGGAATTTTGGGAACTGTGAAAAAACATAATCCTTTTATACTCAAAGGCCTTCTAGTAAGGTACCTTTAAATGATACTTCATGGTTGTTTAAATTTTAGTCCTCTTATATTTGGCACAAATGACCTTTAATATTTTCAGTATTCACTGAAAAACAAAAGACCAAGATAATGAAGCAAATACATATCCACATACTTACTGATGAAGATCAAAGACTCCAGTCTTCAGTATGGATTGCACTTCAATGTAAAGAAAATAAAAATCCTAACTATTGGACCAGTAAATAACATTATAAATGGAGAAAAGAACTAAGTAGTTAAAGACTTCCTTTTGCTTGGATCCATAAATAACACTCATAAAAGCAGCAGTCAAATAAAACAATGCATTGTATTAGGCAACTCTACTGCACAAGACCTCTTTAAAGTGTTCAAGAGCAAAGATATTAGTTTGAGGGCTAAGGTGCATCTGACCCAATCATGATGTTTTCAACAGCTTCATATGCATGTAAAAGTTGAACAATAAAGAAGATATAGAAGAATGGATGCAATTTATTTACAGATACAGTGTTGCAGAAGATTATTGAAAGTACCATGGACTGCCAGAAGAACAAACAAATCTGTGATGGAAGAAGTACAGCCAGAATGCTCCTTAGAAGTTAGGATGGTGAGATTTTACCTCTCATACTTCAGATATATTATCAGGAGGGGCCAGTCACTGGAGAAGAACATCATGCTTGGGAAAGTGGAGGATCAGTAATAAAAGGGGAAGGCCTCCAAAAAGATGAATTGGTACAGTGGCAGGAACAGTTGTACAAGCCTAACAATGGTGAAGATGGCATAGGACAGTTTTGTTCTGTTGTGCATGGTGCTGCTATGAATCGGGATGGCACCTAACAACAACAAAACACATACACATATAAGATCATAACACACACATACATACATATATCTATATTCTAAAGACTGTACAGAGATTTATGAAATCATATATATATATATACATACATTCTTTAATGTTGAATAATGAATAATGAGCTATTCCATTTAAAAGGTGAAGCTATAATCCAAGATGCATTATATATCATCTCACAAAATTCTAAAAGACTATGACATCAAGGAATCCTGGTGTGGTGCTGTAGGATACGCACTGGACTGCGAAGTTGGTTTGAACGGCAAGGTTGGCAGGTCAAACTCACTAGCCATTCCTCAGAAACCCTATTCAGTGTCATGATGGGTCAGAAGTGATTCAAGGGTACTTAACAACAAAAAGAATATGATAACAATTTCAAAAAAAGATTATTCAAATCAGAGAAGAAAGAGAAAGCAAAGAGACATCCAAAGAATTTTCTTATTCATGTTGTTGTTGTTGTTAGGTGCCAACAATTCCATACCAATGCACAGCAACCCCATACAAAACAGAACACTACGCTGCCCAGTCCTAGGCCAGTATCAAAATCGTTACTATGTCTGAGTTTACTGCTGCTGCCACTGTGTCAATCCATCTCATTGGAGGTCTTCATCTGTTTCTCTGATCTCCCACTTTACCAAACATGATATTCTTCTCCTGTAACTGGTCTCTCCTGATAATTTGTCTGAAGTATGATATGAATGATAAGGAGCCCTGGTGTGGCGCTGTGGGTTAATGTGTTAGACTGCAAGTCAGTCTGAACTGTAAGACTGGCAGTTCAAACTCACCAGCTATTCCTCGGAAACCTATACAGGGTTGCTATGGATCGGAACCGACTCAACGGCATTTACCAACAACAATGAGAGAGAAAGTCTGACCATCCTGGCTTGCAAAGAACACTCTGGCTGTACTTCTTCCAACACAGATCTGTTCATTCTTTTTGACAGTCCATGGTACTTTCAATATTCTCCTCCAACACCATAACTCAAATGTATCAATTCTTCTCCGGTCTTCCTTATTCACTGTCCAACTTTCACATGTATATGAGGTTGTTGCAAATACCAGGGCTTGGGTCAGGCATACTTAAATCCTAAAACTGACATCTTTGCTTTTCAGCACTTTAAAGAGGTTGTGTGCAGCAAAGTTGCCTAATTCAATGCATCCTTTGATTTCTTGACTGCTGCCTTTATGAATGTTGATGGCTGATCCAAGCAAAATTAAGTCTGTGACAACTCCAATCTTTTCTCCATTTATATTCTTATTCATAGTCAAGTGAAATAACATTAAGACTGAAGAGAGTAGAATAAATGTAGTTTAGAAGATTGAAGTCTGAGGTAATGGGACAAGAAAGGCCATCGTCAAAGCTAATGATGAATTCAAATGACAAGAACAGATACATTTCATCCTAGACACAAAACATAAATGGACCAAAAAGCTGTGGATCATCTCAGAATTCATATAAGACAAATTATAGGAGATCTCATGTTCTCCATGTTTCTCTGGTGTTTGAATAGATTAAAAAGGTGAATTCTTAAAACTATTCCTTTTATGGTTTAAATCCCTGGCAACTTTCTAGAATGACCTGTTAGATTGTTTCTGCTAGAAAGAAAACAATAGGTAACTTGCAGCCAGCATGAAATACACTAAGAACAAGCTACCACACAAATAGCACGTAATTTCCTTTTATGAAAAGATTATAAAATGACTATTCAGGAGATTATTGTTCATCCAATGTAATTCAGTTTCAGTGAGGCAGGTGATACAGTCTCTCATATGTATTATGAATAATTACAAAGATAATTGAATTCATTGATGGTTAATGCACGGTGGCATCAGTAGGGTTGGAGTCACTCAGTGAGGTAACTAACTCATGGTATCATCTACTCCCCCATGAACCTCCTCCCATACCAGACCATACAGAATCCTTAGTAATATTTATTATTTATCTTTAAAATTTTTTCTTTAACTTTTTATTGTGAATTGAGTGAAGGTTTACAGAGCAGAGAGTCAGTTTTGCATTCAACAAACCACACACTTTGCTTAACTACATGGTTGCAATCCCCTTCATGTACTGATAGTTAACAGCAGTTACTGCTATTCACTTTAACTATTGTATTCTTCTGTACATCTCCTGTTACCATCATCTTTTTGCTGCTAACCTCCCTCTTGTTGCATATTGCCTGCATTGTCACCATGTTAAAGTGTCTACCTCTAGCCCATGAATAATTTTCCCTCCCCACCACCCCTAACCATTATAGACTGTTTCTTCTATCCAGAAAACCTTTTGTTAAAAACTTTTTACACTGGTCTCATACAATGTCTGTCTTTTTGGAGTTGACTAATTTCATTCAGAATAATATCCTCCAGGGTCAACCATATTATGAGGTGTTTCACGGATTCATCAACATTTTGTTGTATTCCACTGTGTGCCTGTACCGAAGTTTAACCATTCTTCTGTTGATGGGCAGTTAGGCTGACTCCATTGTTTTGATCTGTCTCTTGTAGATAGAATATTGAAATATCTTTTTTTGTCATCCATTCTGCTCTTCATGCATCTTGACTGGTACATTTAATCTACTTACATTCAATGTAATTTTCAACAGTTATGAATTATTATTTTTCTGTGTGTCCTTTTTTTTTTTTTTTTTTTTTTTATACTGCTGGATTCTTTGTTCCACATAATTTTCTCTGCTAAATTGCTTTTCTTTGTGTTTTTTCTTTTAATTTTCTTTTTTGTTGCATTCATGTTGCTAAATATTTCTGATTTTCCTTCTTTTTTAAAATTTGATGTACAGGTATATTATTTTTCTTTGAGGTTTCCTTGTAATTTATTGATTTTTCCCCCTGCTTAAAACAGTCTGTTTTATCTTGAAATCTGCCTGATACCTTGCCATTTGGAAGTTCTGTATCTCTACTATTTCCTCTGTTTGCTTTGTATTTGGCTTCATTATACATTGATATATCCCTATTTTTAGTCTTGTAGGTTAATTTTACTTTAAATACTTTCATATCTGGACTGAGTTCTGGGCAATATTTTCATGAAGGGTAATATCAGACTGTTGTCTGTTATTGTTGGTTCTCTGGTAGCATAGTAGTTATGAATCAGACTGCAAACCGCAAGGTCAGCAATTAGAAACTACCAGCTGTTCCGCAGGAGAAAGATGAGGCTTTCTGCTCCTATAAAGACTTACAGACTTGGAAACCCTGTACAAGGTCGTTATGAGTCGGAACCAACTCCATGGCACATAACAACAACAATTGTTGGTTCTCAGTCCAAACAACACCCTTTTTCACTTTTTGTTAAATTGGCCTGGTCATTACTAATTCTTTTAATTTCTGTTTATCAGGAAATGTCCTAATTTCACCATCATATCTGAGGGACAACTTTGCTGAGTATATGATTCTTGGTTGGCAATCATTTTCTTTCAGCGTTTTGTATATGCAATTCCATTGACTTCTTGCCTACACAGTTTCTGCTGAGAAATCCAAGCTTAGTCTTACTGGTTCTCCTTTATAAGTAACTCTTTATTTTTTCAGAGGTGCTCTCAGGATTCTTTCCTTGTGTTAGATTTTGGAAAATTTGATTATGATACGTCTTGGTGATTTTCTTTTGGCATCTATCCTGTTTGGGGTTCATTCAGCTTCTCATCTTTGATGATGTTAGGGAGTTTTCTTCTAACAACTCTTTGACAATTTTCTTTGTGCTTGTCTCTTCCTGTTCTGGAATTCTGATCACCAGTAAATTGTTCCACTTCATGGTGTCCCACATAACTCTTTGGCTTTCTTCTGATTTTTTTTCATTTGGTTTTCTGATTGTTCTGGTATACAAGTATTGAGAAATTTCTTTAAACTCACTAATTCAGGCTTCTATTGCTTCACATCTACTCCATTACCTTTCAATATATTGTTCGTTTCTGAGATTTTAGTATTAATCTTCTGGATTTCTAATCGGAGGTTTTATATAGTTTCAAATTTTTCATTTAATTTGTTTGTTCTTATAGTGTTTTCCTGAACTCTTCTAAAATTTTTATTGTGTTCTCGTTGATTTCCTTGATCTTTTTACCCATCCTTTGATGGTCCCTAATTATCATTCTTTTGAATTCTTTTTCAGTTAGTTATATTACCTTTTCTTCCTTTTGACTATGCATCTTGATCATTTGTTTGACCAGTCTCTTGTTTCTTTGTGTGAGCTCAAACTGTCTGTTTCTCTGGGGGAATTGTAAAGTTGTCATATTTGTAAAAAACAAACAGTGCAGTTGTTGGACCTTGTTGTTGTTAAATGCCATTGAGTTGGTTCCGACCCACAGCGACCCTGTATAGGATTTCCGAGGAGCAGCTGGTGAGCTTGAACTACCGACCTTGCAGTTCAAATGGCTTTGTAGTCTGGTGCATTAACCCACAGCGCCACACCTCTGGAGGGGTCCTGCAATTCAAGGAGCTCCAGAGGTGGTTATAGAAGGGATGTGACAGCAGAGTTCCTGGCCCTAGACAAAGTTCCTATTGGTTTTGGTGTTATCTGTGTTCAGGACACTCGATCTGGAAGTAGTTCGTGGGGGTCCTTGATGGAGCTGCTTTCAGTGTCTGTTAGGATTACAAGGAAAGTGGGGCAGGGTGATTGGTTAAAGGCTGGTCTGGTGGCTCTGAAGGATTTGTAGGTCTGGAGCTGAGGCCACCTGAATCCAGGCACCAAATTGGCACACCAAAGTGGTGCAGCTTGCCCCCTACTCACACTGGCTCCATGCTCATGGCTCCAAACTCCTGGAGAGCAAATTCTGTGCTGGGGCTGGAAGCCTTCACTGCCAAAACAGCTCATAAGATGGCTGAGCAGTGTATGGCCAGCTGTTTACCAGTCAGTTTTCCTCTCTCGTTGTCCCTGCTTGACCTCTCCTCCCAGCAAGCCCTCTATCCACCACTTTAACCTTTCTTCTAAAGTTCATGGTACAAGAAATTTCATCTGTGTCTGTTTTATTTTGTCTCTCGTATTTTTGTTGTAGTGGGTCCCTGTAGCACGTCTGCTTAGTCAGCCATTTTGCTGGAAGTTATTAGCAAATCTTAATCATAGAGTAATATAATTTGGTGTAAATTTCTAAATGTAATATTTCTTAGATTATATGAATACTTAACAACAATAAACAAAATTATTTTATAAAAGCTTTCTATCTTGAATTAAAATATTATTGGTTACATTATTAGTAACTGAGTCGATACCTTCTAAAATCCTTCATCATCTTTTCCTTTAATTACTACATCATTTTAAAAAACAACTACTGATATAATTTCAAAAATATTAATTATCATAGTACTGTAGCTAAACCATCAGAAAATGGACAAAATCAGTGAATCTATAAATACCATCAACAAGGAAAACAACAGTGCATGCCTGTAGCACATGCAGACAAAACCACATGATTGGAAGCATCTCTGTAATTGGATAACAAGGACATCTCTGATCAGAGCGCATTACTAGGTTCAAACAGCAAATGAGCATAGAGTTTTAGCTTTGTAGGTACAACATGTAACCCAGGTGAAACAACAAAAACATGTTTTTGTTATTATAACTATTGATATATTTTTATAAAACATAATAGATATCCATAGAAACAACGTACAAAAATTTTATAGACAGTCATTTTAGTATCATCTGGTATAGTACACATAGACACACACATCCATACACACCCCATACTCACCTACAGCTATCCCACACTCCCACTGAAATGCCACTGTTAACACAGGATACAACTAATTAATGACAAACTCCAATAAATTAATTATAGAATCCTGAACAACTTGAGGCATAATCTCCACAGGAACTTGTAAGATTATGAATTTGGGTTGGCTATAAAGATTTCGGTAAGTAAACATTAAAAAAAAAAAAAAATTATGCTTATGGATCTATCAAATCCATGGGATGAAAAATAATTGGTAATTCTGCCATACAGGAATAATAAAGAACAGAAATTCAAGTCTCAAAGATCTCATTATAGTCAATCAATGTACTAAAATTGCCTTGTTTTTGTTGTTGTTGTTAAGTTCTGTTGAGTTGTTTCCGACTCATAGCGACGCTGCATAGAGTTTCAGAGGAGCTACAAGGAGCTCTGGTAGCGTAGTGGTTACGAATCGGGCTGCGAACCTTAAGGTCAACGGTTCGAAACTACCAGCCGCTCCGCGGGAGAAAGATGAGGCTTTCTACTCCCGTAAGGATTTACACCCTCGAAAACCCTGTACAGGGTCGCTATGGGTCGAACCCGACTCGACGGCACTTAACAAACAAAACAAACAAAAACTGGTGAGTTTGAACCACTGACCTTGTGGTTCAAAATGACCTTGAGGTTGAGTGCTTGAGTGACTGGTGAGTTCGAACAGCTGACCTTGTGGTTCAGACTGACCTTGAGGTTGAGCACTTAACCTATGACTTCACACCAGGACTCTGGTGGTGTGCCAACTCACCAGCCACTCCTATACAGGGTGTGGCGCTGCGGCTTAATGCACTGGACTACAAGTCGGTTTGAACCACAAGGTTGGTGGTTCAAGCTCACCAACTGCTCCTCAGAAACCCTATACAGGGTCACTATAAGTCAGTACAGACTCCATGACACTTAGCAAAAATGAATAGGAATACTTGAAGGCACTTAAAAACAAGAGCAGGTCTTTGAAGTGATTCTTTTGGACCAATCACCCGCTGAGAATCTGCCTTTCTACCCAAGATATACTGAATCAAAATCTATATTATAACAAGATCCCCAGGTAATGCTTATAGGCATTTTAACGTGTCACCTGGGGATTTGTTAAAATGCAGATTCTGATTGAGTAAATCTGGGTTGTTGTTGTTGTTGTTAAGTGCTATGGAGTTTGTTCCGGCCCATAGTGACCCTGTGTAGGGTTCCAAGGAGTGGCTGGTGAGCTTGAATTGCCGACTTTGTGGTTCAAACTGACTTTGCAGTTCAGTGCATTAACCCACAACACTACACCAGGACTCCAAATTTGGGGCAGAAAGACAAATTCTCAGCAGGGGATCAGACTGGAATGAACTGGTTCAAACCCTGATGTACAGTACTGAGTTTGGATTCCAAATTCTACTGCAAAGTCTTTGCTATCGTAGATGCTTCTGTGACCCACAGAAACTGCATTAGTTTGATCTGGATCAAAGCACAATTTTTATTTTGAAAATGAGTTCCAAAGCAGAAGGATCACAGTGTTAAACAATATACACAGTAAAAAAGAAACTCTTTAGTTTCCCTGACTCCGGCCCCTCCCTGTAAGGACAGTTGCACTCACTTATGAGAAGACTGGACTTCAGCCAATCTTAGGTTACACCTCCTGGGAGATTATAATTCAAAGAAAGAAATGAACATGTAGGTACAAAGTATTTTAAAGGTAGACTGGGGAAGACTGAGAAGAATGAGATCCAGCTCCAGGGAAAGGTGTGTGTGTACACTTCTCATCTTGTAGTTTAGTGAAATTATGGTCTTCCTTTACAGGGAAAAGATCTGTGAGAAGAACCAGTAGTGCTGTTTCTAAAAAAAGAACAGCAAAATATATTCCCCCAAATTCATATTCCCATACAAAAGAGAAGGGAGCGTAATCTTTGCCACTAAACAGGAAGATTAGGCAGTTGTGTTTGCACAGGGTTCCCAGGGAGGAAGGAGGTGGAGTTTAGACTAGTGATAAGATCAAGGCTCCAGGCCTTTGGGCAACTTTCCCTGGCCCTCTGGTCTTGAGAATTCTGGACCAGAATTCAGATCCCTTGTGGCTTTGACAAAAGAAAAGAAAAACAAAACCAAATACAGAACAGTAAGAGAAAAAGGAAACTTTCCCAAATTACCCATCTCTCTTCACCCTCAGTGCTCTGTCTCAACAACCTCCATCCCTTAGCAATGGTGTTTTGTTCACAGAAAATGGAAGTCAAGCTTAAACATTCAAGTTTCTGCAGCATCTTAGCCTTACACTACTCTCTGAACAGCATAGCACTTTTCTAGCCTTTGTTACTTTTGTTTTCCTTTGTTTAAACATTTGTTGTTGTTAAGCGCTGTCAACTCAGTTCCGACATAGATGCATGTTTTGTTTTTGTTTTTTTCAATTTATTACAAATAAAAAAAATCCTTTTTAAAAATGTATATCTTTCAACTTATAAACATTTCTTTATGTTGTTATGGTTTTATTTAGTACTAAGTGATTTAAAAAGGAGCTCTGGTAGTATAGTGGTTACAAATTGGGCTGCTAACCTCAGGGTCAGCAGTTCGAAACTACCAGCTGTTCCACAGGAGAAAGATGAGGCTTTCAGCTCCCATAAAGATTTACAGCCTCGGAAACCCTGTACAGGGTTGCTATGAATCAGAACCGACTCCACGGCACATAACAACAACAACAAGTGATTTAAAATCAGGAAAGGTGTGTACCAGGATTGTATTCTTTCACCATATTTACTCAATCTGTATACTGAGCAAATAATTCAAGAAGCTGGATTATATGAAGAATGTTGCATCAGGATTGGAGGAAGACCATTAACAACTTGCAATATGCTGAGGATATAACCTTGCTTGCTAAAAGCAAAGAGGGCTTTAAATAATTACTGATGATGATCATAAGACCAGCTTTCAGTATGGGTTTGCACTTCAATGTAAAGAAAACAAAAATCCTCACCACTGGACCAATAAATAACATCATGATAAATGGGGAAAAGATTAAAGTTGTCAAAGACCTCATTTTCATTGGATTCATCCTCAACACTCATGGAAGCACTAGTCAAGAGATTAAATGACATATTGTATTAGGCAAATCTGCCACACAGGACCTCTTTAAAGTGTTTCAGAGCAAAGAATTCAGTTTGAGAACTAACATGCATCTTAGTTTCATTTGCATGTGGAAGTTGGATAATGAATAAGGAAGATCATAGAAGAATTCATGCAGTTGAATAGAATATTAAAAATACCATGGACTGCCAAAAGAACAAACAAATCTGAGATGGAAGAAGTACAGGATGGTGAGACTTCATCTCTCATACTTCGGACATATCAAGAGGGACCAATCCTTGGAGAAGGACATCATGCTTGGTTAAGTAGAGTGTCAGTGAAAAAGGAGAAGACCCCGAACAAGATGGATTGGCACAGTGGCAGCAGCACTAGGCTCAAGTGTAGCAATGATTGTGAGGATGGCGCAGGACTGGGTGATTTTTTTTTTTCTTTTTCTGTTGGGCACAGGGCATCTATGAATCAGAACTGACTTGATGGTACCTAAAAACAAGAACAACTTAGCACAAATAAAACTTGCCAAGAGACTATCCATTTTCTTTGAGGTGCAACTTGGCATTGGGATTGGTGTCTCGGACAGTCAGTTGGGCTGGTTTTTCCATGAAGGCTTTGCTGTTCTTGGAGGCAATGTGAGCAATCTGCATAGTAAGACTTGTTGCACATCAGCATTTCCAGCTCCTTGACATTGTGGACCAGCAACTTGCAGAAGCCACCGGGCAGAATGAGTTTTGTTGCTCCCATAACCAATGTTGGGCATCAAGATCTACCTTAAATCTTTTCTGCACCCTGTTTTCAATGCCCCTGGGCTTGGGCAGCTATGCTTAATTTTTACATAATAGTGTGATTGCACTTCTTGGTTCTCTTTCTGACAATCTTGGGCTTCACTATGGGCCTGAGGAAAGCCATGATGCTGCTGGGAGATGGTTGCCTTCTCCATAGGCAACACTAAGGAAGAGAAACTTATGAACAATTTGAGGAGGAAAAATAGACTCAGTTGGAGTTAACTTTATTCAGAGTGCATTATATTTTGGGATCAGTATTAGAAATGGTGAAACTGATCTGAAATATCTGACAACAATTCCCAACAACTCAACATTTTGTCCCTCGTCTCCATGCCCTTTCCATGTTATTTATAAACTGTTTCTCTAACAAACGTATCTACTATACCCAGTGCCATATGCTTGAGCTTTTTTTAGGTATAAATTTTGCACCTTCATTTATCTTTGGCAGCAATCTCAGACTTCTGGTTCAGATGTTATTCATGGTCTGGCAAGAAGGACCCTTTGAGATCAGTGGGGCCTTGGGGAAAAGGAGTGAAGAGCAGGAAGTTTAAAGAGACACACCATAGGCACTAGTGACCTGTGGCATAATTCTGCTTTTGCATTTGGACTTCCATGATGCTTTTGTGCTGACTCCTGCTGTAAGATCAGCATTGGACTGTGACGCACATGGTCGGTAGTTCAAACCCACCAGTTGCCCCTCAGAAATCCTATACGGTGTCACTATGAGTCGGATCTGACTCAATGGCACTTAACAAAAACATGCTTTTGTGTCTGTCACCTGTGCAAAATGTAGTAACTAAGACCAAAGACTGATGGAGTAAGATGAGTTAGCTTGGTAGAGCAAACTTCTCTACTAAAAGCTTACATAACATCCATGTGAATACTCATCCTGTCCTATCTAACACTGAGCCAATTTCCAATTTGCAAAAGAATTGTCTGTACAAAGAGTTAAAATTCATTTCTTAGTAAGCTTTCTGTTGCCATAAAGCCCATCATTGTTGGATGCAGTTAATTTAGGTGAAAAAACTCCCTTGCTCATCATGAATCTTGGCACCCTCAAAAGTATGCACATCTTTTCTTTTCCTCTAAACAATTTTACTGAAATTTTCAAGTTAGGAGGAAGAGAAGTAGGAGGCATTGGTGAATTGGAAGTTAAACCAAGTGAGGTTTATGAAGGCAGAGGTGGTAGAGGATAGGAAAACGTCTATACGTATCCCACAAAAACCACAGGACTTCTGGGTTCTCTCTTTTGAGTTTTAGAACAATAATCCTGTTGTTGCTAGGAGATGTTGCATTGGCTTTGACTCATAACATCTGTATGTACAACAGAATGAACCACTCTCTACACCATCCTAACAATTGTTGCTAAGTTTGCACCCACTTCCAGGGCCATCTTGTTGAGTGTTTTTCCCTTTTTCATCGACCCTTTACTTTACCAAGAATGGACTTCTTCAAGGACTGATCCCTCTTGATAACAGGATCAAAGCACATGAGACAAAGTCTCACCATCCCTGCTTCTAAGGAGCATTCCTGCTGTACTTCTTTCAAGACATTTTGTTCATTTTTCTGGCAGTCCATATAGCTTACATTTATTGAAAATTTTTGTGTGTGAAGATCTGGAAAGTTTTTACATTCATTGATTTATTTAATTCACAGCAGCCTTATATTAAACACTTTATTATATTATACCCTTTTATAATATAATAAAGGTATTATATAATACCCTTTTATGTACGTGGACAATGAGGTGCAGAGAGGGAATTAACTTCTCAGAGGTCACACTCTAATAAGTAGTAGAGCCAGGATTCAAATCCAATATATTGGCTTAACCTCTCTGCTATGTTGCCTCCATAAGCTTTGTTGTCGTAAGGTGCTGTTGAGTAAAGTCCAACTCAGAATGACAATATGTACAGCAGAACAAAACATTGAGTAGTCTTATGCCATTCTCAAAATTGATATTTTTTGGGCCTACTATTGTTGTACACCCTCGGAAACCCTGTACAGGGTCGCTATGGGTCGGAACCGACTTGACAGCACTTAACAACAACAATTGTAGTCATTTCATTAAAGGGCTCTGTCTTGTTTGCTTACCCTCTACTTGATTAGCATGATATCTTTCTCTAGCAACTGATCCCTCCCATTTGACCGCTGGTATGATGCTGTACGATAAGCACTTAACTGCCAGGTCAGTTTGAATAGAAAGGTCAGCGGTTCAAGCTTACCAGCCACTCCTCAGAAACCCTATACAGGGTTGCTGTGGGTCAAACTGACTCAACGGCACTTAAAAGCAACAACTACAATAATCCTTGGCATGGAGTCCTGATACAGCGCTGTAGCAGAAGCCCTGGGATGCTAACCACAAGTTTGGCAGTGCAAACTTACCAGCCCTTTCTTGGAAACACTTTACAGGTTGCTGTGAGTCAGAACCGACTTCACAGCACCTAACAATAACATTGCTAACTTAGGTGTCATTGTCTCTCTCAATCTTACTTGCAATCTCCTTTTTTGTTTTCCCAAGTTTGTTATAGTGTTTACCTTTGTATACTTATTTAGGAATCTATTCAATCAAACTTAAAGAGATGGCATATTGCAATCTTGAAACTTTGAGAACGTTAGAATTTGTGCTATACATCTTTTTTTTTTTTTCTTTTTAAAATCTTCATTTTAAACAAGCAAGCAATGACAACTATAACAATCTTTAAAAAAAAAAAGCACAGCAAAAGAGCCACAGGGTGTACTTAGAATTCCTTTACCCTAAAAGTTTATCAGTGCTTGACTTGAGGAAGGAAGTCAGAAACTTACGTGGAACATTCCAGGGGTGGGACTTGGACAATATCTGATTGATAGCCTTTAGCTATCTGGCCAGATAAGTCCTATACTAGCAAACTTTAGTTCATAAAAAATTAAATAGAATGTCATTGTCTGTAGAGGAGTCTTTATTTTTATAAAAGGATTGATCAAGAGCCACTGTAAGTATGAAACTTTAGTGTTTGTTTATAGGCTATTTATGAACAAGACAAATCACAAGAGACACAACCAGGTTAAAGTACTTAAGAACTTTGTTTCAGGAAGGATTAGTCCTTAGAGAAAGACATCGTGCTTGGTAAAGCGGAGGAGCAGCAAAACAAGAGGAAGACGCTCAATGAGATGGGCTGACACAATGGCAGCAACAATGGGCTCAAAGGTGACAACAATTGTGAGGATGGTGCAGGACTGGGCGGTGTTTCATTCTGTTGTGCACAGGGTCTCTATGAGTCAGAACTGATTCACCAGCACCTAACAACCACAAGTTAGCTGAAAGGAAGATAAAACACCATTCATATGCATACAAAGCAGTGGAAAAATAGATTTAACTGATAGCTATTTAAATAACATGGTTTTCTTCAACTCTTTCAGGGGCTTCAACTATTGCACAAATCAAAGTACAGTTTCTAAAACTGGAAGTAGTCTTAACCTCAGTGGCTCAAAGGACCTTGGAGGGATGCAATAAAAACACAGCTATGTACCCATTACTTTGTTAGTGCTAAGTGTATCTCATCAGGCCCTTTCACCTGATGACAGAAAGCTTCTAAACTATTATAGATAGATGGTAAGATAAAAAGTATTACTACTAGGGCTTCAGTTTATACATGCATGGGTTTATTCCAAACAAAACATGTTTCTACATGTCTCTACAATCAGATAACTGCAGACAAGTTCTCTCAGTAATACATTTATCTTAGTTTCTTTAGGATGCCTTCAATATAAAGGTCCAATCAAAACAGTGCCTCAGAGGATTTGCTGGATCAGTTAATTTCAAGGCAGAGAGATTAGCTCAGAAGTTATGGTGCTTGAGTTTTGGGATTCTAAATGGGTAATCTTGATAGATTTTCTTGAGGGGCACAGTGTGATTACAATGGCTTATTATGAAGTTTTAATAAAATAAAAATGAACCTGGTGAGAAAAACACCAGAAAAGTTACCTAAGGAATTTTTCTTTTTTCCATCACAACAATGTACTTGCTCATTCTCCGAGGGTAGTAAGTGTTGCCCTGTGTAAATTTCACTGAGAAACTTAACCTCATCAATCCTATGGCTTGATCTTGCCCTTTCAGATTTAATTGCTTAAACACAAAGAACATTTAGAAGAATCACAATTGGAATCCCTTGAGGATGCCAAGCTGCTGTTTTGATGTGGTACAATTAAGAGCACAGAATTCTTCAGGAAGGGTTAGAGAGTTGGAGAAATATTGCTTTCAGACATGTATAGAACTGGATGGAGGATGTGTCAAGAAACAGTAGTTTCACATGTTGATATTTTCTTTCTAAAGATGTCTATCATTTTGTAGCAGTAGTTTTTGACTTACTCTCATGTGTATGTGTTGTGTATGTATTTATTGATATCTTTAATTTTTTTTCAAGCTTAGGACAATCCAAAGATTGGGGGATAGGAAAGAACGATGTGACTTTGTAAGATGTGAATTTTGAACAAAAGACAGAAGAAAGTAATAAGGGACAAACCAGTAATATATCCCGAGGCTAAACTTTTCCAGGTAGATTTTTGAAACCTGGGAGGGGACAACCCACATGAATAGTTGTCTTTATAAAGCTCTGCTCTTAGTGTCGGTTTTGTGCAAACAGTGTCCAAACAGCTTAAGGCGATCCTAATGATTGCACTCATAGCTGTGGTCTGTGGATACGCCCCTGGGGAATCTGTGCTGGCCCACGTAAACTGGCCAGCTCAGACTGGCCACGCCCCAGTTGCTTCATTTACATGTGAGATGCTTGTTAGCACCTCCACTAGAGGGCAGCAAGTAAAAAGGAGAGGATGCCAAAATGGAATCATGCTGATGGTTTACAGAAACAGTTGTCAAGTTTGGGTGCAAAACAATGGGAGTGTGAGGTTACACTGAGTAAGAATTTGAATGATTCCTGTTCCCATCAATTTCAACTCATAGTGACCTTCTTCTGGTGTAGTGCTGTAGGGACAGCACTGGACTGAGAACTACAAGGTTGGCAGTTCAAGCCCACCAGCTGCTCCTCGGAAACCCTACACAGGGTTGCTATGAGTTAGAACTGACTCGATGGCACTTAACAACAACAACTGGACAGAGTAGAATGGGCACTAAGATTTCTAAGACTATAAATCTTAATAGAAGCTGATTGCCACATCTTTCTCTGGTTGAGTGGCTGGCATTTACAAATCAGTTATCTTTCAGTTATCTGCTGAACACTTAGCCACCGCACCACCAGGGTCCCTATTAGTGGATTTCTATTTCTAAGAAAAGCCAGAGATAGAGCGAGAAGCAGTTCAAGATTAGTTGGAAGTAGGAAATTGGAGCCAGGTTTCCCAAACTAGTCAACCTATACACTAATATGTGGAACTTTCAGAAAACATCCTCTCTCTCTCCAGGGTGTTACTCCAGAATTTCTGAATCAGAAGTGGGTGGTGTGGGGTTTATGAAATAGTGTTTTTCAAAAGGCTCCCAGTTTATTTTGAAGACCAGCCAAGGTAGGCTCCACACAGTAACTTGAAGGTCTCTTTCAACACTCAGAAACCTAATTTCACTAAAGAAATATGCTGAAAGCAACCATTACAATAATAGTAAATATGTCTATTCCTCTAGTAACCTGTCTTCAGAGAAAGAAGGGGCAAGGATAACTGAAACCACTACAGTATTGATTATCATCATACAGTTTTCAGAGTGCTTTTACTAATTCAATCTTTCTTAATCTTTTGGTCCTCACAGCAAACCTTTAAACAGGAAGACTTTTTAAAACTCATTTACAGTGTGGATACCAAGTTGCAGTGAAGTTACTTTATGGTGGTGAGTCTAGAAGCCAAGACCTTATTCCACTTCATCACAATGTGCAGTGACTTTTTATTTCTGCTCTTAACTAGAGTTAACAACCATTCCATCAAATCACATAATGAGTCTCCAAGAATGATGGCTAAATTCAAGCTATGTGCAAAATAGTAATGGAGACAGGAATAAGAAAAAAAAAAAAAAATTCTGTGATGATGACCAGGTCAACAGACCTGCCCCAAATGCTTGTACACCTCAAAATCTTTATCATGCTCTTGGAAACACTCATTTGGAAGACCACTGTGGTCAGAGAAGAGGTAAAAAATTCCCTACTTTGCAATATTTCAAGTGAAGTCACTTGCTGCCAAAGGCTAAGCTATGAGGAAAGCATATTCCAGCAGCAGTCTGGGTCTTGGCCCCATCCCAGCCATTAATATCATGGAATTCTGGACCTGGGCTTCCTCATCAGTAAAGGGAGAGAGTTAAACCTACAGCTTCCAGCTAGAAACAGAATGATGGCTTGTTTACTTTGAAATCACTTTTAACTGGTCACAATATTTAAAACCTAGGCAATTCATATGAACTAGTCTAGATCACCTCTTGGGTATACTCAGATAAGAAACTAAGGAGGCATTTTCCCATGGCACTTTTTACCTCCTAACCTAAAGGAAAATTTCATCCTTTATCGTTTTTCGAACTTATCACCTTCATCACCCATACCCACTCTGCAGCATGTATAAGCTTATACACCCTTGACAAGGTAAATTCCTTGTACACTGAGGTGTCCCATACACCTAGAATACTGCCTGGCACGTAACAGGTGCTTCATAAATACTTGCTGAGTGAATGAATTCCTATTAAGTTTATACAGTGAGGCAGTGGTCGCTCCATGGTAGAATTCTCATTTCCCATGTAGGAGATTCAAGTGGAATTCCTATGCTCGGCTGCCACCCATTTATCAATGAAAGTGTGCATGTTGGTATGATTATGAACATTTTTCAGCAGAGCTATCAGATTAAGATGGATTAGAAAGAAAGACCTATTGATCAACTTTTGAAAACCAGTCAATAAAAACCTTATGTATCAAGAGTCTTACACATAACTGATACTGGGGAAAGCAGAGGACCATGTAGTGTTTTGCTCTGGGCTCATTACTGAATCAGGAGCTGACACAATGGCAGCTAGCAATAACAACAGCTTCTTTCTATAAAGTACACACACACACACACACACACACACATTAAGTGCCATCGAGTCGGTTCTGATCCATAGCGACCCTGAACAGGATTTCTGAGGCTATAAATCTTTACGGGAGCAGAAAGCTTCATCTTTCTCCCGTGGAACAGCTGGCAGTTTCGAACTGCTGACCTTGAAGTTCACAGCCCAATTCGTAACCACTATGCTACCAGATTATATATATATATAATGTTTATTTTTAGTTGAGTAAATGCAATATGACCATAAGTGAACTGTTATGTTATGTGCTGTGGAGTCGGTT
>NW_006408984.1:509738-510803 GCF_000296735.1 Chrysochloris asiatica
GCTGGCAGTTTCGAACTGCTGACCTTGAAGTTCACAGCCCAATTCGTAACCACTATGCTACCAGATTATATATATATATATATATACACACACATACATACATATGTAGAGAGAGAGAGCGCATAGTGATCCCATATGATAAGCACTGGACTATGAACTACAAGGTTTGCAGTTGGAGCCTGCCAGCCTTTCTCTGCCGGAGAAAGATGAGGCTTTCTGTTCCCTTGAAGATTTAAAGCCTTGTGAACCCTATACAGAGTTGCTATGTGTTGGAACTGACTTGATGACACTTAATAACAGCAATATATATATATATTGTTGTTGTTATGTGCCATGGAGTCAGTTCTGACTCATAGCGATCCTGTGCAGGGTTTCTGAGGCTGTAAATCTTTACAGGAGCAGAAAGCCTCATCTTTCTGCTGGAACAGCTGGTAGTTTCAAACTGCTGACGCTGAGGTTGGCAGCCCAATTTGTAACCACTACACTACCAAAGCTCCATATATATGTAACTTTTGTTAAATGCTGTGGTTGATTCTGACTCATATCACTGTTGCTAAATGCTGTCGCATCAGTTCCAACTCACAGAGACCATACATAGGTTTTCCCAGGAATCGCTGGTGAGTTTGAACAAGCTTATCCTACAGCACCATACAAGGACTCCATATCAACCTTAAAAAAGACATGAATATGCCCAACAAGTTAATGATTTATCAATCATAATATAGATTTGACTTTCAGAGTGAGCTGCCAAATAAATGCTATTGATGTATGTTCCTGTTTAATATGCTATGCTTGTTTCCCACATTATAAATATAATAAAATTGGTATTAAAAATAATATTGGGACAATTTTCACAAGGTGCCGGAATGCACCAACAAATCCACCTGTCAACTATTTGTTTTACTTGTAATGCCTTAAAAAAAAAATAACAAAAGTGTATGTAACAGCTTATATGCAAAATGTTTCATATTTGTTGTTGTTGTCAGGTGCCATCGAGTCGGAACCGACTCATAGCGACCCCATGCACAGCAGAACGAAACAATGTTCGATCCTGGGCCAACCTCA
>NW_006408984.1:512333-516248 GCF_000296735.1 Chrysochloris asiatica
AAGTCGAGGCTTGAATTTTTTCATATTTACATGACCTTAAATATGGCCAATTGATTCACTGGTGGTAAAAAAACAGGACTTAAGACTGATGAAGTTGGGTGCAAAGTACCAATTACCATATATATATCCACACCGATTATATTAATTTTAACAGCCAGCTTTGCAGCTATCTTACTCTCCCATGCTTCTTTTAATAAATGCTCATGGTTGTCTCCCCACTCAGGTCTTCTGGAGGAGGAGTGACAGGAAGCATGTGTTAGAAGCACTCAGATGTGACTGTGCATTCATGGGATTTGTTAACTGCTGTTTTAGTTGTTGCATTCCTCATAAACAAGCAGGAGTAACAGGCTTTAAGGGGGATCTTCCAAAACAAATGTGACTCATAACCATTAGTGAGGGAGTTAACAACTCTTGTTCCGTTAAACCTGTAGGTATATCTGAAACAGGCATAGCTGAAATTGAAGGGCAGGTTTAAGGGGGGGAATGGGACAGTCTTTCTACTAAGCTCACCAGCATTTGTATGGAGCTGCCTTTTAAATGCATATTGATGTAGAACACTCTTGAACAAAGTGGAGAAATTCTGGTACTTTGTCATTGTTTTTAGATACTGTTGAGTCAGTACCAACTCATAGTGAGCTTATGCAGAAGAGAACGAAACACTGCCCAGTCCCGCACCAACCTCACAATTATTGCTATGCTTGAGCCCAATGCTGCTGCCACTGTCAATCCGTCTCGCTGGGGGTCTTCCTCTTCTTTGCTGACCCTCCATTTTATCAAGCATCTGGTTCTTTAACCAGCATTAAATTGACTTTTCTTGGTTCACACATTAGAAAAAAAAAAGAGACAGGGCGAGAGAAAACACATAACTAATGTGGAGTGATGTGGCACTGTAGGATAAGTACTGAACCACAAAGTTGGTGGTTCACATTTACCAGTTGCTCCTTGGAAACCCTGTGCAGGGTCACTAAGACTTAGAACCGAGTCTATGGCACTTAACAACAGCAATAATCTCCTTGGTTGTTATTATTACTTGCCATCTGGTTGATTCTGACTAATAGAGATGCCATCTATGCAGAGTGGAACTGCTCCATAGGTTTTCAAGGCGATGAGTTTGGGGAGACAGATCACCAGGACTGTCTTCTAAGACACCTGCAGGTATATTTGAACCACCAACCTTCTGGCTAGTTGTTCTTGTTGTTAAATGCCATCGAATCAGTTCCAACCCATAGCGACCCTGTATAGGATTTCCAAAGAGCGACTGGTGAGCTTGAACCGCTGACCTTGAGGTTCAAACCGATTTTGCAGTCTAGAGCATTAGCCCACAGTACCACACCAGGACCCAGCACAAAATGGTTTGAGCCATCCAGGGACTCCAATCTCCTTGGCACTCTTGTTATTAAGTCCCATCAAGCTGCTTCCAAATGACAGTGACCCAATATAGGGTTTCTGAGTAGCAGCCAGCAGAAATACTTCTGCTTAAACATAAAGTGTCCGATTTAGAGTTAAACAGTTGTTCATGGTGCTTTGTTGGCTGTGTGCCGTGAAGTCAGTTCTGACTCATAGTGACACTGTACAGGGTTTCCGAGGCTGTAAATCTTTATGGGAGCAGAACGCCTCATCTTTCTCCTGCCTAGGCGGCTTCATTTTGAATCAGTAATGTTCTGATACAGAATTAAAATAAATTGATCAAGGGTCACATGACGCATGTGCTAACGAATGAAACCTACTGTCATGGAGTTGAATCCAATAGAGTAGAAATGCCCCCAGAGGGTTTGAGGCTCTAAATCTTTTAGGAAGCAGACTGCCTCATCTTTCTCCAGTGGAAAAGCTGGTGGGTGCAAACTGCAGAACTTTCTTTTTTTTAATGTTTGATTGTAAATTATGTGATCATTTACATGGGAGAACATCAGCTTTACATTCATCCTATCTTATATTGTTTCATTGCCATGGTTACAATCCCCTCCATGTATCATCAGTCAACCAAAGGGCATACCCTGAAAGCCTGCCCCCCAGTCTTCAGCACACAGCCTCTCTCCCTCTCTGGGTCTAGAGTCCCCAGCCACTCCACCTCTCCACATCATCTCTGCCTCCATCTCTGGTGTCACTGTTTCTCTGGGTAGGGTCCCCTACTACTCTCTTCTCCCTTGATGGTCCCAGGGAACTCAGCTCCTGGACTGCAAAGTCAGTCACTCCCTTCCTTTTCCTACAAAACATCTACCTTTACATTTCCAACCCTCACAGTCAGTCCTGAAAACAATTATTCACTATTGTGCCTCATGAGTGCTATTCCCATCTCCTTTCATCAGCCCTACCCAGACAGACTGGATACTACTCAGTGGAGATTCTACCATCCTTCGTGCCCTCTGAATCTAGGCTCCCTCTTGAAAACTTGTAAGCCAGTCACTTCTTGCCTTTTGTAGCCCCCCATTTTGGGTAGCCAATGCCCAAGTTGCCCATCCCTGTCTACTCTGTGTATGGAGGGGGTGGGAATGATCCTTGCTGTAAGGATTTGTTCCCTCTTTTGAGCTACTGCATCCATAGGTGTAGGTCAAATTCATCAAATTGTATCACATGACTCTTTTTATCCTCTTCTTTCTTCTTCTAGTTGAATTCTGATCATCCAGCCATTGAAGACAGGTCAAATGGGTATTATCTGCAAGTGTGGGTGTTCTTGTGCATATGCCCTCTCTTCTTAGCAGCTGCATGCTTCACTCTCCACTCTAGTCCTCTGTGGCTATGTCACTGACTCTGGGCCAAGGAGTCCCCAGGTCTTGCCACATTGCTGGCCAACCAGGTCTCCACCTGAGTTCACAGGAGTCTCTTGAACATTGTAGGGCTTAGCTCACAGCTTCATTGTTATTTCTCCTTCATATCCCCTTATTGGTGACTAATGTGGTCACCAGTCAGAATGCATGTCTGCTCATGTGTTCCCATTGAGTCTTAGTCTTGGAAGGGGGTTTGCCCTGAGGGGACCTGACCACTTGCTTTGATGTCTCCTAGGCGAGCAACTTGCTGGTTCTTGTAGTAGTCAGTCGGACTGCCATTATTGTTTTGTATTTTTCCTGTCAGTCTTTTTTTCAACTAGTATCTTCTGTTCTAGCCACTCCAGACTGGTCTGCTTGTCTTTTCAAGTGGAAATTTCCCACTTCAGAAGATTCTGGATGGGGTTCAAGATTCCACCTATGGTCTTACATAATCCAGAGGCTCCACAGCAAGCCTCCTTCACTGGGCATGTTGTAGCCCCATTTTAGGTATTCTAATCAGTTATTGGCCGAAGACAGACTTATAAGCTTTCTATGGTGATATTTCTGGCTATTCTGTTCTCTCCCCCTCAAGTGTCTATTTTATAACGGTATGCAAGGGAAACCAAGATTAAAAAGACAGCCAAGCATCTTAACATTGTTGTTGTTGTTAAGCGCCATCGAGTCGGTTCCGACCCATAGCGACCCTGTACAGGGTTTCCGAGGGTGTAAATCTTTACGGGAGTAGAAAGCCTCATCTTTCTCCCATGGAGCGGCTGGTAGTTTCGAACCGCTGACCTTAAGGTTCGCAGCCCGATTAGTAACCACTACGCTACCAGAGTAGTTCCCTCCTTTTACCCATTCAAACCATGTCTCAATCCCTGTATCCCAGAGCTCTGTTGTTCCAAGGTTGTGCCTACATCATTATTTACCTTTGTCCCACTTAGCCCATGCTAACTTGCCTAATTGTTTTCCCATCTGCCTTGTTCTTCCATTCTCCTCCCTCTTCTTGTGTACTGTCCTCCTCCCTAGCACCCAAACTATCCTGTGTCTATTCCTTGCCCTGTGCTCCACCTTCCCCTCCTTCCCCTCACCCACCCCCCACATCCAGGTAACCAGCAAATAATTACCCCCCTTCCCCTTTAGTATGGGTTCTTTTTCTTAGTCTTTTACA
>NW_006408984.1:516913-517648 GCF_000296735.1 Chrysochloris asiatica
AATGGCTAATGATTATGAACATTTCTTCAGATGTTTGTTGGCTGCCTGGATCTCCTCTTTGGTGAAGTGTCTATTCATGTACAGTGCCCATTTTTTAAATTGGGTTATTTGTGTTTTTCTTGTAGAGATGTAGTTTCCTATATATTTTAGAAATGAATTACTTGTCTGATGTCAACCTGAATTTTGATTAATAGTCCAACACTTATTCCCTTCTCTACCAGAGTGCTTTACTTAGGAATAAGGTTCCAGTGTCTCTACTTTCTGTTTCCCTTATGGAAATCGAGGTTGGGTTTTAAATTTTTGTTTGACTGTTTGACTCATTGGAACAAGTATTAAAAAAAGCTAAGACATGTGTCTGTGACTATTTCAATCCTAACGTTGTTCATTCAGATTTGATACTAGTGTAAGTATGGTCCTAAAAAATGATAAAACCTTAAACTATGCTTAATTCTAACTGTCAGCATACACATTAATTTTGGGAAAATTACATGAATATACGACAATGCATAAAACGGCATTATTATATTTTTAAACAATAGCATGCATGTTGTAAATTTTATCAAACTGCACACTGCTTTAAACAGTAGTTTCCGATGTGAACAAGCACATTATACACATGTGCCTGTTATTTACATTTTGTTGTTGCTAGGTGTCATCAAGTCGTACCAACGCACAGCGACCTCGTGCACAGCAGAATGAAACACTGCCCAGTCCTGGGCCAATCTCACTATTGTT
>NW_006408984.1:518206-519593 GCF_000296735.1 Chrysochloris asiatica
TTCAATCTTTTCTCCATTGATAAGAATGTTGTTTATTGGTCCAGTGGTGAGGATTTTTGTTTTCTTGACATTGAGATGCAATCTATACCAAAGGCATGCTCTTTGATCTTAATCAGTAAATATTTTAAGTCCTATTCACTTTCAAGGAGCTCTGGTAGCGTAGTGGTTACGAATCAGTCTGCGAACCACAATGTCAGCAGTTCAAAACTACCAGCTTTTCCGTGGAAGAAAGACGAGGCTTTCTGCTCCCGTAAAGATTTACAACCTCTGAAACTCTGTACAGGGTCGCTATGAGTCGGAACCGACTCCATGGCACATAACAACAACAACAACAACAACAACAACATTCACTTTCAGCAAGCAAGGTTTTATCATCTGCATATTGCAGGTTGTTAATGAGTCTACCTCCAATCCTGATGCCACGTTTTTCTTCATATAACCCAGCTTCTCAGATTATTTGCTCAGCACACAGGTCGAATAAGTATGGTGAAAGAATACAACCCTGTCACACACCTTTCTTAAGCTTAAATCACTCAGTGTTCCCATGTTCTGTTCAAACAACTGCCTCTTGGTCCATGTACAGATACCACAGCACAATTAAGTGTCCCGGAATACTCATACTTCACAATATTGTCTGTAGCTTGTTATGATCCACACAATCGAAAGCCTTTGCATAGTCAATAAAGCACAGGTAAATATCTTTCTGATGTTCTCTGCTTTCTGCCAACATCCATTGGACATCAGCAATGATATCCCTCATTCCACAGCCTCTTCTAAATCGAGCTTGAACCTCTGGAAGTTCTCTGTCAATGTATCCTTGTAGCCATTTCTGTATTATCTTTAGTAAAATTTTACTCACATGGGATATCAAAGAGATTGTCCAATGATTTTCACTTTCATTGAGTCACCTCTCTTTGGAATGGGCACAAATATGGATTTCTTCCAATCAGTCAGCAAGATAGTTGTCTTCCAAATTTCTTGGCAGAGAAGAGTACCTCCTGTGCCATTTCACTTTCTTGAAAGATTTCAATTTTTATTCCATCAATTCCTGGTACCTTGTTCTTTGACAATGTTTTCAACGCACCTTGGACTTCTTCCTTCAGTATCATTGGTGCTTGGTCATATGCTACCACTTGAAAAGGTTGAACATCTGCCATTTCTTTTTGGTACCATGACTCTGTGTAGTCCTTCCAACTTCTTTTGATGCTTTCTGCATCATTCAATAATTTGCCCAGAGAATGCTTAAATAATGAAAGACGAGGCTTGAATTTTGTCTTCAGTTCCCCCATCTTGAGAAATGCTGAGCGTGTTCTTCCTTTTTGGTTTTCTGATTCCAGATCTTTGCACATTTTGTTGTAATATTTGGCTTTATCTTCTCAAGCTGTTC
>NW_006408984.1:520923-522575 GCF_000296735.1 Chrysochloris asiatica
CATGGGTGACCCTGTTGGTATTTAAAATACTGGTGGCATAGCTTCCAGAATCACAGTAACTCACAAGCCACCACAGTACGACAAACTGACAGATGAGTGGTGGTGTTATTTATATAAGTGCATTAAGTATAGTAGAAGGAGATAGTAGTCATCTGAGTCTGTTGATAATTCCTATTGCAGATGTTTTTTCCTCTCTGTATGGCTTAACTGGCTTTCTCTAGTTTGGTTCAGTGACATTGCTTCCTGTCTTGGGGCTTCCTTCACATTTTGCTTATGTTATGTTCATATATTCACATGGGAATTCTCACATGATCTCTCCTTGTCTTCCAACCTTAATGTTTATCTGGAAAACCATTGAGGTTTGCAAAATCAGGGGTCATGTCTCATTTGTTTATGCCTCGATCTCTTCCCAAAAATATCTTAAGAATGAATGAATGAAAAACTCACTCAATGTAAAAACAAGTGCTATGCAGTAACTATACATATAAATATTTGCTTTACTTTTAAAACCATATGAACACACTTTGTTTAATTTGCCCCCACAACAATTCTGGGTGCTGCTAGTTCAACATGGTTCTTTTAAAGACCTAGATCCAGACCCGTGATTCTCAATCAAGTGTGACTGTGTCCCCTCCCTTTCCCAAAAGACTCTCCACCATGTCTGAAGACATTTGGTTGTTACAACTGAGGTGGTGCTACTGGCAGGTAGAGGCCAGGGAGTCCGTTACACAGCCTATAATACACAGTACAGTCCCTTACAGTAAAGAATTATGTGACCCCAAATGGCAATGGTACCAGTGTTGAGAAACCCTCATTTAGACCTATGGTCTCTGAAAACAATCGTAAACATGTTATGTCAATTCCTCGATAACATTTTTCTGATTAAGTATATCCTATTGGAGTCCTGGTGTGATGTTGTGGGATAAAGTACTGGACTGCAAGGTCACTTTGAACCACTAGGTCCAAATCACCAAGTTCAAACTCACCAGGCACTTCTCGGAAACCTTATACTGGGTCACAATGAGTCGTAACTGACTGGACAGCAGTTAACAACATCAGCATAAAAAATTACTCAGTGTACCCAACAAAAATGTTTATTGCATTCAGCCATCTTCCTCAAAAACATACACACAAACTAACCAGCGTGTTCAGAAATAGTAGGTTCATGGTCTGATTCCTAATCCCTGACCCAGTCTAAATGCTTGGATTGCCAACCCAGTTCCTTTAGAAAAGCATTTGGGTAAGGAGCTCTGGTAGCGTACTGGTTATGAGTCAGGCTGTTAACCTCAAGGTCAGCTGTTCTAAACTCCCAGCTGTTCCTCTTGAGAAAGATGAGGCTCTCTACTCCGCAAAGATTTACAGCCTTGGAAATCCTATGCAGGGTCGCTATGAGTCAGAACCGAATCCATGGCAAATATCCACCACCAGTACTTGGATACTTCCATGAATTTCAAGAAGAATAAATTTATTGTCTGAGCACTTTTATTAGAAAATTACAAGCTCAGCTGTTTCTTTATAATTAAAGCTCCTAGGAAGATAACTAAAGACTGCTTCTTGTTGTTGTTGTTAGGTGCCATCGAGTCGGTACCGACCCATAGTGACCTTATGCACAGCAGAAAGAAACACTGCCTGATCCTGGGTCAACCTCACTA
>NW_006408984.1:523510-530182 GCF_000296735.1 Chrysochloris asiatica
ATTTGCAGGCCCCAGCCAGATGGATTGGCAAAGTGGCAGCATCAATGGGCTCAAGTGTGGCAACAATTGTGAGGTTGGCCCAGGACTGGGCAGTGTTTCGTTCTGTTATGCATAGTGTCGCTATGAGTCAGTACCAACTCAAAGGCACTTAACAACATGCTCCTATTGTGGCATTGTAGAATTAGCACTGTATTGCAAGCTCCAAAGTCAGTGGTTCAAACACACAATGTTCCTCAGAAACCCTTATACAGGGTCACTGTGCCTTGGAACAGACTCGATGCACTTACTAACAAAAACAACATGCTGTGGCAAGTTATGCAATCATGATTTCAAACCAGCAGAAAATTCCATGGAGAGCAGATTTCAGCATAGTGTGTAGATTAAGATATGCTAGAAAGAAAGGTCTAGAAATCCACTAAAAAAGAAAAAAATACAACAACAACAACAATTAAAAATCCATGGGTCACAATAGACTATTGTCCAATATAATGTCTAGAAGACAAGTACTCTAGGTTGGGAGGCACTCAGCTTACATAGTAGATGCATCAGTGAACCCAAGTATACCATCAATCAAGAGGCAAAGGTCTAGGCAATGGTTTATTCTGTTGTTTGTGGGGCTGCCTTGAGTTGCAATCCAACTCAAGGGCTCCTACCAACAACAACAATGTAAATCTGTTTCTACTTACACACAGCACATGATTATCAGGAAGCAAGTTATTCTAAACATTAGTATTTTTCCCTTCAGTAATTTATAAGCCTCTTCCAAAATATTACAGGATACATAACATAGATTCTTTATATTCAGATATCAGAAAAGGTGACTTACAACTTTGACAGCTTCATAATTCAAGATTTGCTCTTACTGAAAACTGGAAACAATTATTATTTTAAGGATGGACTGTAAAAATGTATCCAGTCCATAGAATACTTTATCGGGGTCTTTCATAATCTAAAGCTCAATGTCTAAAGGGGCAAAGGGAACTTGTATTTAGGAACATCAGCTCTCATAATATTTATGTTTGTCAATATTTGAGTAGATATGACCAGGTAGGAGATGTGCAGGCAGAAGTGGTACACGATGGCTGGAACTGGGTGACTGGCTCATTCAATGCAGGGAGGTGGTCAATGACTAGTGGGTGAGGTAGGGTTCAAGACCCCTGCAAAGGGGTTGGTAAGACTAGGAAGGGTGTTAGACTATCAGGTGTAAGCATTTAGGGCAGACTTCCAGTCCTGGTGAGAATTGGAGTACACACAGAGCAGAAAAAGTGGCTCTCATCCCATCCATAAGGAAAGCCCACAAATCAGGGCTTAGGATACACTCAGGGATGCTGAAAGATGGTTGGAGGCTTCCGCTCCTGGGTCCTACAGTTGCACAGCTATTTCCGGGCCCCTCCATTAGATGGGACTGAGTCCCTGAATTAAGTCAGGACTGGAAATGTACAGCTTTAGTGACAATGATGGTGGGGGAATGACTGGGAAGACCCAGGACTGAATTTAGATGTAGATTCATTCATTCAATAAAGAAATGAAAATCTATTCTGCGTGTTCAATACTGAATGCCAAAGGATGAGGATACAGGGATGAAGAAAACATCCTTTATAATGATTAAGGTCTCATGGGTTTTAAAGATTTTTTTTTTTCCCTCACAAATTCTATCCTTCTTAGCTTATAGCCTGTTGTTGCTATTGTTGGTGAGTTGGTTCAATGTGTATAGAGTAGAACTTGTTCACAGGGTTTTCAGCACTGTGAACTTTTGGAAGCAGATTCTCAGGCTTGTCTTCTGAGTCACCTCTGGGTGGTTCAGATTGCCAACATTTCAGTTAGCCCACTCAGGGGCATCTCTGTTATTCTTGTTGTTGTTAAGTGGCGTCGAGTCGGTTCCGACCCATAGCGATCCTGTGCAGGGTTTCTGGGAGCAGAAAGCCTCATCTTTCTCCCATGGAACAGCTGGTAGTTTCGAACTGCTGACCTTATGGTTTGCAGCTCGATTCGTAACCATTACACTACCAGAGCTCCTTATTTGTTGTTAAGTGCCATCAAATCAGTTTGGACTCATAGAGATCCTGTATAGAATTTCCAAGGAGCAACTGGTGAGTTTGAACCACTGACCTTGTGGCTCAAACTGACCCTGTGGTTGAACCACCCCAGCACTCCTGGACTCCAGGAGCACCTCTGGGGGCTTTAAATCCGTAACACCATAGGTTATACAATGGTTACTTGGTCAGTAATTTCAAAACAATTAAACCGCTTATGTTGGCGATCTCAATTCAGACTTGCCACACAACATGAAATTCAACTTCACTTAGAATATGATCCCACTAGAAATTATACCCCTACGCTGTACATTCTCTGTTATTTGTAAGCTTTTCAGTGACTAAATATTGGGAAGTAGTTTGTCATTCCTTCTTCTTAGTCTGTCTTTATCTGGAAGCTCATCTGAAACCTGTCCACCATGGGTGACCCTGCTGGTATTTAAAATACCTGTGGCATAGCTTTCAAAATCACAGCAATTCACAAGCCATCACAGTATGACAAACTGACAGATGACTAGAGAAGGATATCATGTTTGGTAAGGTGGAGGGTCAGGAAAAAAAGGAAGACCCTTAACGAGATGGATTGTCCGAGCATCGATGGACTCAAGCGTGACAACAGTAGTGAGTGAGGTTGGCCCAAGATTGGGCAGTGTTTCGTTCTGCTGTGCATAAGGTCGCTATGAGTCAGTACCGACTTGATGGCACCTAACAACAACACCCTGTCCATACCTTATGTCATGCCTCTTGGCAAGAGCTTCTACAATACCCTGAAACTTTTCTGCCACAGCTGGGACATGAGCCACGATGCTCTAATACCACAATACTGCTGTGGAAATGTAACCCAGACACTGTAATTAGTTAAGGTTAAGGCTTAAGGCCAGTAAGTTGTTACATAAAAAGAAACAGAGATCCCTAATAGAGGCATCTGATGAATTGCTGTGAATTCATTTTGAATTGAGTTGGGAAATGCAAACCAGAGGAAACTCAGACTTGCAGCTGAAGCTGGAGAGCTGCTCCAAGCCCCAGGGTCTTTTGGCCTGTCCAGTAATCACCCCCCAAGGCACGATGGAGTGCAATATTTGTACAATCACTTGCATCAGATTTCAAAGTGTGTTTATGTTACATATCATTACCACCTTTGTGCTGCTAATGACAGATGATGAGGAAGCTTCATTCTGGGCTTGCAAATGACACTGTTGACAGCATTATTTATACTCATATGAATGTTGCTGCAAAAAATGAAATAGGACCGCAGTGCTTGCTGCTCATGAAAGATGAGGGTGGTATTTGGGGTTGTGGCTGCTGGTGACAAGTTAGGTGGCACAATACTGTGGATAGCTACAAGGGAATTGGAAGTAGGCCTCAAAAGATGTCTTCGTTTATGGCTTTGACATGCTTGAAATTCTTTTTTAAGTAGAGCTAAGGTTTAAATTGAGCCAGCCCCAAACAAACAAACACACCAAACCTGTTGACACACAGTTGATTCCAATCCATAGCAACTCTACAGCACAGGGTAGAATTGCACCATAGAATGACTATGGAATTCAGCAACTGTACAGCACAGGGTAAAACTGCACCAGAGAATGATTATGTAATCCTTATGAAAGCATCATAGCACCTGATGGGTTTGAAGCGCTGGCCTTTTCTCTAGTAGCCAAGCGCCTTCTGGGCTCCCTTACACTCACAGTGAGGAGTGTAAAACACTGACTGCAGGTTTTTCCATGGAGGGTTTTCCTAGGGAAAAGGTGCTGAGGGTTGAGGTACACTGAGACTTTTGCTGGAAAGCCTGATTTCAAAGCCAGTGTAGACTCCCTGGAGTCCTGGGGTGGGGCTGTCGGGCAAAGCACTGGATCGCAAGGTCAATTTGAATTACAAAGTTAGTGGTTCAAACTCACCAGTCACTCCTTGGAAACCCTATACAGGGTTACTATCAGTTAGAAATGACTCAGAGTCACTTAACAACAACACAACAACAATGAACTTCAACCCAATTTAACCTGGTTAACCTCCCGGGTGTTGTGCTGTAGAATTAGCACTCGGCTGCAAACTACAAGGTCAGCAGTTCAAAACCACCAACTACTTCTTAGAAGCCCTATACAGGGTTGGTACAGCACTTAACAATAAGAGCCTCTAGTCAGAGCCCCTGGGTGTCAAAAATGGTTAAGCACTCAATTACTAACCAAAAGGTTGGTGGTTTGACCCTACCCAGAGGTGCCTAGTAATCTGCTTCCATTAATATTACAGCCAAGAAAACCCAAGGGAGCAGCTGGACTGTGTAACACATGAAATTGCCAGGAATTAGAATCAACTCAACAACAACAACAAACAACAGCTAACTGGAAGGATGGTGGTCCTAATCCACCCAGAGGCACCTGGGAAAACAGGGCTGGTGGTGTGCTTCTGAAAGCTCACAGCCTTGAATATCCTGTGGACTACAGTTCTATTTTACACACATGGGGTTGCAAAGAGTTGGAATTGACCTAGCAGCAACTGGTTTTGCTCCATCTAACAGGAGTCTTTGCTCACATCCTGCTTCAAATACATTATGACAGCAACGTTGCTGTTCACCACATAAAAGGAGACTTCCTTTAGATGAATGAACCAAAGAACTGTGGAGACATTTGTATATCAGGACTGACCTTCTCTCAAGCTATTTGGGATCTAAGGTGAAGGACTTTAAGCACAGTAGATCACTGGCCACTATGATTTAACATTCCAGGTTCTGACTATTCTTGAGCCTTTTTATTTAATAGTTAGCAGAGACACAAGCCTCTTCACTTACATTGTCACCTGCTTTGTAGGGATGAGTCATGAAGCTACAGTATAAACCTAACCAAATTTCCAGATTCTGTCTAGCACAAATAGCAGCTCCTCTCAACTCATCCTGCATATATTTTATTGCAGCTCAAGTAGGAAGTACACACGCATGGGATAAAATGATGATTTGTCAAGGTCTCAGGAGACAGTTATGAATATCCAGAGACTACCATAGGGAGAAGTTTCATGCCTCTGCTCCTCACCATAGACGTCACTACATGATATCCAAAGTTATGTCACAGCCACACTGCAAAGGCGACCTTCTAGTACTGGATGAGGTATAGGCAGGAGCAGTTTTGGGAAATGGTATAGAAAGACAGACACCTTAGATACTCTGCTGTCATCTTCCTCCCCCACAAAACTGTTTGGGAAAAAACCACTTCACTAGTAATAGGCTGAGCTATGTTCCAGGACATCACTGTTTTCAAAGAGACTCATCAGTGATGCTGACATGACTAATCAGAAAAGTCAGAGACTTAGAAACAGATGAAGCAAAAAGGTTCGGATAGTCCCTGAAATCAGACAGCTACATGCAGCTGGATTCGAAGTACTGGTGATTCTGTCTCTGTGACATCGTTTTATGATCTAGCTTTTTTTCAAACCTCCATTGTCACCAAGTATATCATCCCTGTCTTGACCTATTATAATCATTTTTCTCTACATTTACCCACCTCAAGTGCACTTTTATCCTATCACTAGTATTATTTCCAAAATAAAAATCTAACAGTATTATTTCCACACTTGTTATGAGGCACTGTCGAGTTGGTTCTGATTCTAGTGACTCTATGTACAACAAACAGCTCCTGTTTGCTGTTATTGTTGTTAAGTGCTGTCGAGTCAGTTTCGAGTCATAGAGACCCTCTATAGTATTTCTGAGGCTTTAAATCTGTGGGAGTAGAAAGCCTCATGTTTCTTCACGGAGCAGTTGGTGGGTTCGAACCATAGACCTTGTAGTTGGCAGTCCAGTGCTTAGGCTGTGGAGCTACCACACCCCACGCTCCTGCTTTAAAAAACTTCTAATAAGATAATGAGACCTACCACAATTAAAGGATGTCTGGTAGCATAGTGGGTTACTAGTTAAGACTGATAATTACAAGGTCAGTAGTCTGAACTATCAGCCACTTCCAGGGAGAAAGATGAGGCTTTCTGCTCCCACTCTCTGAGGCTTTCTGAGGATTTACAGCGCCGTAAACCCTCAGGAACTGACTTCATGGCTCATAAACACTGCCACAATTAAAAATACTTTTGTGTGTCTTCTAGACCACAAGATGCATGAATTTAAAATTCATTGGACTCCATAAAGGTGCTCAGTAAAATACTTGCAGAAAGACTTGTTTTTGTTATCATCTGCAAGAGCCCTCCCTCACACTACATGCTGGCACCATCTAGATCAGAGGCGGAGGGAGCGTCCCAGCAGAGTTTCACATGAGATCCCTCTTGGGGTCTTGTGTTACACAAGGGGGGACCCATTGTGGCACTGTTTGTTTAGGGTCCTTCATGTTCAGGGTCCCTCGCATGGCCTCCGCCATCTCCTCACTTGCTTTTTTTTTTTTCAAAAAATGAAGCGTACGAACTTTTTGTTGAAGAGCTGTTATGGTTCAATAGGAACTAGTTGAGACTGTGTTCTTGCAAAATCATTGGGTCTGGCCCTGTCAAGGCAAGTTCAAGTCCAACCATCACCATTGTTGCTGTTGTTGTTATGTGCCATTGAGTTGGTACCAACTCATAGCAACCCTATGCACAACCGAATGAAACACTGCCTGGTCCTGTGCCAACTTCACAATTTTTACTACATTTGAGCCCATTGGTGCTGCCACTGTGC
>NW_006408984.1:531502-540393 GCF_000296735.1 Chrysochloris asiatica
TGCAGCCATTTTTGTATTATCTTTAGAAAAATTTTACTTGCATAAGATATTAATAATATTGTCCGCTGATTTCCGCATTCCGTTGGAGAGAATTGTTGTTGTTGTGTGCCATGGAGTCGGTTCCGACTCATATTGACCCTGTACAGGGTTTCCAAAGCTGTAAATCTTTACGGTAGCAGCAAGCCTCATCTTCTCCCATGGAAGAGCGGGTAGTTTCAAACTGCTGATCTTAAGGTTCGCAGCCAGATTCGTAACCACTACACTACCAGAGCTCCTTTGGGGGTGAGTTAGGGGTTAGTTAATTAAATTGTTGACTAAATATAGCAGGGTAATTTTTAGGTTGATAATTATATGACCCTCGAATGATGATACCATTCTGGCAGTAAAACGGTTCCCCATCCTTGATCTACATAGACATTAACCAGGTCTGATGCAATCTGTTAGATCCCAGGATCCAAAGCCAGTGTGTGATAGCTGGATGATGAGGTGGCATGGGGCTGTGGATGCACGTGGACTCAGGTCATGATGCCGGACTGTAAGCTTTCTTCTTTCCTCTGAATAACGGTGGAGACCACAGCATAGCCAAAGCTCTGTGGCTTTCCTCCTCACTTCCAATGTGACTAGAAAACCTTAAATTGCTCATTTTAAAAAACATTTTAACAGGCATGCTCCTTACCGTTTGCCAACTATGACCGTGACTCTAACACTTTGGTTAACATATATCTCAGTATGTCTTGGCAATCTCACAGGGCTCTCTGGGGCTTCAGATGTAATGAAGAAGGGTTTATTTTAAAAAAATAAACTGTTCCTTTCAGTGTGCCATTATTTCCTATCTGTTAGCAGTGAGAACACACGTGACACTTCTTTCAAATAAGTGTTGTGTCAGTGTGCATAGATTATCAAAATATTCAAAGATATAAAGTGATCATTCTTTTGTGTCCTGGTTTGGTGCTGTACGGGACTGCTAACTGCAAGGACAGTGGTTTAAACACACTAGAGCCACTCCTTGGAAACTCTAGACAGTGTCACTATCAGTCAGAACCAACTTGATGGCACTTAACAGCAAAAACACTGGTTCCTTTATGAAAAGGCATCTCTCTCCTAGTATTAGTCTCTTACCTTGAACAGTAGAGAATGATACAGTAACATTTTCAGAATTAATCTGTATAGTGTAAAGATGATATGTGTTTTGCTTTAAACCACGTCTATCAATCAAAAACACATCTAAACATGTATATATGAGGGAGCTTTAGGAAATTTGTGGAAAACGGAATGAAAAGGTAAAGGATTTTTTCCATGTACTTTTCAAAGCCTCTGGATGGTGCAAATGAACATACTCTGCTGGTGTATGGTGAGTCAAGTCCACTCAGGGGCACTTTGGAAGAAAGTTCTGATGATCTACTTGTAAAAAATCAGCTATTACAAACCTTATTTATAGAAGAGCACAGTTCGGACACACGTGGATTGCCAAGAGTCAGAATGGACTCAAAATCAACTGGTGCAATATTACATATTATATATTAATTGTTGTTGTTAAGTGCCATCGAGTTAGTTCTGACACAAAGTGACCCTGTATAGCATTTCCACAGAGCATCTGGTAAGCTTGAACCACAGATCTTGCAGTTCAAATGACTTTCAGTCTGGCACATACATCCACAGTGCCACAAATATTACACATTAAATCAATATGTCATGAAGATCTTAGCATTTTTCTCAAAATGTTACCATTTTTCAAGACCCAGAAAGTGGTACATTCTCCATTTAGCTTTTGCCATCTCGAGACCTTCTATGTGACTCAAACCTATTGGGTTATGTTTATCTTCCAAAGCAAATACTTACAAAAATAGTACTCATGTACCATGCAGTCTGGCCAAGTTAATACTATTCCTTCTCCAAAGTTAGTACACAAAAAATACTTGTTGAATGTTAAATGCATGAAATAGCCCCACCCTTTACCCAGCAGAACCAGTACCCGGTATAAATTCAGTAAGAAAGTGAATTGTTCTCTATATTTACCTTGCATCTACCACCTGTGCATTCTTTGTTTATGTTGTTCCTATATCATTTAGCAGTTATTCCTGTAATAGCTCCTTGCCCTTCTCAGCCTTTTAAAATCTCAATCCATCATTCTAGTCCCTACTGAAATAGCGATGTAGTTATTTTGAAGTACAATGATGTTTGTGATAGGATAGTATCCATATGCTTACGAGAAGACCAATCAATACCAATATTATTTAAATTTATGCACCAATCACTAAAGTCAGTGATGATGGAACTGAAAAATTCTACCAACTTCTTTAGTTCTCTTCAAACAATCAATTAAGATGTATTTGTAATCACTGGTCATTGGAATATGAAAGTTAATTAATGGTGATTGGAAACACAGAGGAAGGATTCGTAATTGGAAAATACAGCCTTGGGAAATATAATACTGAGATCATGTGATAGAATTTTGTAAGACCAATTACTTATTCATTGAAAGTAATCTTTTTTTCAACAACATAAAAGAAGACTAATAGCTGTGGGCCTCACCAAATGGAATACACAGGAATCAAATTGACTAGATCAAAGTGGGAAGAGATTGTGGAGAAGCTCAATCTCATCAGCCAAAACAAGGACAGGGGTCAACTGTGGAACAAACCATAAATTATTTATATGTAAGTTCAGGCTGAAGCTGAAGAAAATAAAAACTAGTCCATGAGAGCTAAACTACAACCTTGAGTATTCCCACCTGAATTTTAGAAATGATCTCAAGAATTTTAATGACAAAAGACCAAAGGAGTTGTGAGATGACATCAAGAACATCATACATGACGAAAGCAAAAAGTCATTTAAATGACAAGACAGAAATAAAATACCAAAATAGATATTAGAAGACACTATGAAAATTGCTCTTAAACACAAAGGAGCTAGAGCAACAAGAATAAATAATGAAGTAAAAGAGTTAAACTGAAAATTTCAAAAGGCAGCTCCAGAAAACAAAATCATGTATTATAATGGCATGTGCAAAGACCTGGAATTAGAAAATCAAAAGGAAAGGACATGCTCAGATTATTTTCAAGCTGAAAGTACTGAAGAGAAAATTCAAGCCATCCATTTGCAATACTGAATAATTTTATGGGCAAATATTGAATGATCCAGGAAATATCAAAAGAAGATGAAAGGAATATAATAACTGTATATATAAAAAAAATTGGTCAATGTTTAACCATTTCAAGAGGTACCATATGATCAAGAACCAACAGTATTGAAAGAAGAAGTTCAAGTTTCACTGAAGGCATCGGTGAAAACCAAGACTCCAAGAATTAATGAAATATCAATGTTTCAACAAATTGATGCAGGACTGGAAGTGCTCATTGGTTAATGCCAAGAAATTTGGAGGACAAGTACCTGGCCAACCGATTGGAAGAGACCCGTATTTGTGATCATTGCAAAGGAAGGTGACACAAGGACCCAATAGAATGCAGAAAACTTCAAACAATATCATTAATGTTACGTGTAATAAAATATTGCTGAAAATATTTCAAAAAATGTTGTAACAGTACATTAATAGGGCTCTGCCAGAAATTCAAGCTGAATTCAGAAGAGGAGGAGTAACGAGGGCTACCATTGCTGACATGAGATGTATCTTGATTGATAGCAGAGAGTATCAGAAAGATAAATATTTGTGCTTTATTGACTATACAAAGGTATGGATTATAACAAATTATGGATAACATTGTGAAGAATGGGAACTTCAGAACACTAAACTGTGCTCATTAAGAACTTGTACACAGAACAAGAGGCAGTTATTAGAATAAAACAAGGGAGATACTGAATGGTTTAAAATCACGAAAGGTGTGTGTCAGGGTATCTTTGCACCATATTTATCCAGTCTGTGTACTGAGCAAATAATTCAAGAAGCTGGATTATATGAAGAAGAATGTAGCTATCAGGATTAACAATCTGTGGTATACAAATGATGTAACTTTGTTTGCTGGAAGCAATGAGGACTTGAAGTACTGATGAAGATCAAAGAATAAAGTGTACAATAGGGATTGTACCGCAATATAATGAAATGAAAATCCCCACAAATGGACCAATAAATAACATCATGATAAACCAAGACAAGACTGAAGTTGTCAAAAGTTTATTTTGCCTGAATCCACAATCAATGCTCATGGAAGCAGCAGCCAAGAAATCAAATGATGTATTATATTAGGCAAATCTGCTCCAAAAAACCTCTTTAAAATGTTAAAGAGCAAAGAGGTCAGTTAGAAGACCAAGCCATGGTATTTTCAATAGCCTCATATGCATGTAAAAGTAGGACAATGAATAAGGAAGACCGTAGAAGAATTGATGCATTGGAATTATAGTACTGGAGAAGGCTACTGAAAGTACCATGGACTGCCAGTGTTGTTGTTAAGTCGGCTCTGTCAAGTGGGTTCTGACTTATAGCTACACTGTACGGGGTTTCTGAGGAGTGGCTTAGCGAGCTTAAACCGCTGACCTTGCGGTTCAAACTGACCTTTCAGTCCAGAACATTAGCCCACAGCACTATCCCAGGACTGCCAGTAGAACAAACAAATCTGTCTTGGAAATAGTGTGGATGAATTACTCCTTAGAAGCAAAGATGTTGAGATTTCATCTCTTGTACTTTGGACATGTTGTTAGGCAGGGCCAGTGCTTAGAAAAAAACATCATGTTTAAAAACATGGAGGGTCAGCAAAAAAGAGGAAGACCCTCAACTGGATGTACTAACACAGTGACAGCAACAATAGTTTGAAATATAACAATAATTATGAAGACAGTGCAGGACTAGGCAGTGCTTCGGTCTGTTGGGCACTATCACTATGAGTCAGAATCGACTTAATGGTTCCTAACAACAACAACAACTGAAATAACACAATTTATTTCTGGAGATTTTCTAATTCACACAACCAGAGATGACTCTCTTGTCTTCATCACTACAGCTTATAGTTCAGGCCACTAGTAATATATATTGCCATATATTCTAATTCTTTGTGTACATATGTTGTTGTTGTTGTCAGGTGCCATTGAGTCGGAACCGACTCATAGCGACCCCATGCACAGCAGAATAAAATAATGTCCGATCCTGGGCCAACCTCACTACCGCTGCCACACTTGAGTCTATCAATGATGCCACCTGGCTGATTCATCTCATTGGGGGTCTTCCTCTCTTTCTCTGACCCTCCATCTTATCCAGCATTACATCCTTCTCCAGCGACTGTTCCCTCCTGACAATATGTTCAAATTGTGTACATATAGGATCTCTTAACTCAAGGTGGATCCTTTGAGGAAACAATCATTGCATTCTTCAAAACCCAAGGTTCAATCTTTGCAAACAGAAAGTACTTAAGGAATATCTACACAATAAATTCGTTAACTAAATGATTCCATTCTGCTTTGACTTACTCTTTTTCAGAGCATCTTGGACATATGACTTCACTACACAACCTAAACCTTAAAGCTGTATCTCATTACTTTCTAGAAGTTGCTCATGTCCCAACTAGACTGAACTCCTTCAGGGCAGGTGCTTAACTCCTCTTACATATAGGTATTGCTGAGGTCAAACAGAATACTAAGTTGTCACCGATGGACATATTAGGGATTTATGAGAAAATGTATAATAGGCATGTCTTGGGAATATATATCTATCAAGTCATTACATGCATTTCTCATTGACGTCACTTCAGAATGTTCATATAATCAGATGATGGTTTAACCCTTTGAAGCACTTGGAAAATGAGGCACTGTTGGTCAGATTCTGGAATAAGAAAGTTTCTCCGAGGGTATGTAAACCTGCCCTGAGAAGCAGATATGAATGTGAGGCAGACAGAAAGCCTCTATTACAACACTTCAGCTACTACACGGATAGCAGTGTTCTATGTTTATTCTCATTAAATCTCCCAGAGGGTGATTAGACTTAATAAGGGATCCTCTCAGGGTCAGTATATTTCTAATTGGGTTCATCTATCCAAGCATCTGCTCAAGTGTTAACTTTCCCCAGGCATACAGATTTTGGCCTCTTCCATCAACAACCAGGTGAATTTTCTTTGGTGGTGCTTCCATAGCTCATTTATTCAGCAGTGCCCACATCTTTCACTAAAGCAACTGCATTTCACTGACTTGTGAAAATACAGGAGTGCCTATTTTTAGTCTGTCTTACACATGGGGGAGAAAATAAAATGAGTTGGCTACAATCCAGACCTGGCAGAGAAAGAAAGACATGGCCCATGAATGTCATCTGAGAGCAACTCAGGTCATGTGCTCATTTTGGATGAACCTATTAGATAAAGAGCCAGAGCTGGCAAATACAGTCACAGTGTGTGTGTGCGTATATATATACATATACACACACACCTTCTTACATAAACATCATACTCCATATTTAATAATCCCTGGATTATTTTAAATTGTTATTCTGGATTAGCCATATACTCCAGAGGAATTTCTGTTAGCTCACTAAGAAAAAGATTTTTTATGGGGAGAAAAATTTTTTTCTTTGCTAAATTTAAATTGCTTGAGTGTAATAATAGTAGTCTACACAATTTGGATTTACTATGAATCACTGCATTTTCTTATGCTCTAGTTTCCCCAAAGCAAGCAAACAAAAAGCACACATAAAAGCTAGCTCGTGACAATTTGTTCTCAACCCTCCTTAAGATGCCCAAGATTTGATTAAAATGTAGAAGCAGCTGACCCCCTAGGTCTAAAGTTCAGTTTGCACTTTAATCCCTTCCTTGGAGGTATATTTTTAAATTTCCTTACAGTTGTCCCTCAAAATAATTTTTATTTCACAGATTTTTGAAGTTTCTCAAACCCTGCCTGGTGGAGTGAAAGTCACCTTAATGAAGAAAGTAAAGATTAACCCACCATGAGTTTGGAACAGCAGAGGATCTCAGTTGTAATTATTTGGCTCAGAACCAGGGTCTAAAAGCAACCATGGGAAAAGCTGTTGAAATGAAGCCTGCAATTCTTTCCATGTTTGACTTGCATAATGTTGACATTCTAACACCAGACAGACCCCAAATTATTTCAAACAATGATGACTCTTTGTCTATAAATATTTTTCAATTGCTTTCAGAGAAAAAATAACATATTGTGTCCTCATTTTCTTGGCTACTCAGCCAATCACTACTATGGATTTAGTTTTGGGTAGAAGGTCATAGAGGACATCTTAAGGTGCTAACTCTGCTGTTACACTGCATTTCCCCAACAGGAACTATCTGGAGAACTAGGCAGCCTGCTATTCATAAAGCAACGAGTGAACCTGGTGCCACAGTTCAGGATAAATGGGTTGTCTTTCTTTCATTGAGAAAAATGCAAGGGAAAAATCAAGTGTCCATGATGACTTTTTAAAGACTCTTCCGTCCCTTTATGAGTGTTTTTTTCTTTTTGAGCAGAAAAATTTTCTCTCACTTCCCTTTCACTACTCTATTTTGTTTGCACCATAATTTCTTCTATGAGGCTTCTATGAAAATAAGACTTCTTTAGTGGGAGAAGAGTATAAAAAAATGAAAGGAGATTTATAGGGATGGGCCAAGGAACTTCATGACTTCTGGGTACATTATTCATCCAATTCAAATATCCCATCTTTCTAACTGAGCCAAATGGTTATCATACCCAGATAGTGACAGATGAAATTCATTTCAAACCTGCAATTTCTGCTCTCAGAGAATATGATTAAAATGCTTTAATTCTAAACTCAGGAAACAGACTATGATACTCTTAGTCACAGATGAGCTGAGTGGTCACTACGTTTATAACAACACTCAGTGCCTCTCAGAGCCTTATTGAAATATGTGCCCAATGACCTAGCTTGCCCTCAACATAGATGCTCTCAGGATGGTTGCAGCTTTTATTCTGATGTGACAACATCAGACGCCAACACTGTTTATTTTTAGTTATCCTAAAACATTCCTAGAAATGTTCTCCTACTTTATGATTTTTAAGTAAAGAGATGTTTTCTACTGCTCACTACTTTAAAATAGCATCTTTTATATTAAACCATTCAAGTAACTTGCATTTAACTATGAAGTTCAGTGCTGTTCTAAACAACACTAGGAAGTGAGAACAGAACAGTAGAACTCACCCTCAGTTCCAGGAAAAGCATAGCTTGAGCTTGCCAATGCCAAGGTCAACAGCAGCTGCCAGAGATCCATACCTGTAGGACCTGTAATCACAGAAAGAGCAAGATGAAGTCAAACAATTAAGGCAGAATATTTTCATTAAAAAGTGTTTAAAGACTGGCTAAACCATCAAAAAGCTGACATGTCAGATCTATAAGGAGACCTAGTAAATTTTTTATTGCCTCAGAGTCTCATATTGTCATCTTCTTTATGAAAGCAAGAATAATAAATTCTACTTCCCAAAGGAGAAGAGAAACTAGTAAGAATTGATACCTTTGAATTATGGTGTTGGCAAAGCATATTAAATAGACCATGAATAGCCAGAAGAATGAGCAAATCTGTCTTGAAAGAAGTATAACCAGACTTTGTCTTTTCAGATTTATTATCAGGAGGGCCAGTGCCTGGAGAAAGATATCATGATTGATAAAAGTAGAAGAACATTGATTGTCAGTGAGAAGGATTGACAAAGTAGCTGTAACAATGGGCTCAAACATAGCATAGCAAGGATTGTGAGTACAGAACTAGGCAGTGTTTCATTTTGTTGTGCACAGGGGCACTATCAGTCAGATATGATTCAAGAGCACTTAACTTAACAACAAAAGAATTGTCTCCAAAAATAACAGGGACAAGATTTTCAGATCCTAGCTAACAGTCATAGAACCACCCCATAACAAATGACTCCCATGCACTGTTACAACAAGCGGGCCAGTACAGTATATTTCTTTTTCTTTTATACACACACACACACACACACACACA
>NW_006408984.1:541434-543051 GCF_000296735.1 Chrysochloris asiatica
TGAGGTTGGCCCAGGATCGGACATTGTTTCATTCTGCTGTGCATGGGTTCGCTATGAGTCGGTTCTGACTTGATGGCACCTGACAACAACAACAATATACAATCACATTATTTACAAGTTTCTCAGGTATACTGGATCATCACACGGGTGCTCCACCAGGGCCTCAATGCCACACCAGGAATCCATATATATGAGAATCAGACAAAAATTATCCACACTCTGGCTGTATAATTTCTTGTAATCAACTTTTTGAAAAGACAAATGAGTGACTTTTTGACATAATCTCCTTGCTTTTCAATGCATTTTGTCCATCTGTCAACAAGCTTTCATATCCCCTTATTTAAAAATGTTTTAGACTGAGCTGTGAGCCATGAATGCACTGCTGTCTTTACTTCTTCAACATAGGTGAATCTTCATCCTAGAAGTGTTGCTTTCAGGGGACCAAACTGGTGAAAGTCTGATGAGATAAGATTAGGACTATAGGAAGGATGCTTTAACACCTCAAAAGGAAGTTTTTGCAGAGTGTCAACAGTATGGGCAGAGGTGTTCAGACGTGCACTGCCATGCAAGATCACAATGTCCTTAGATAGCAGTCCTCTGCATTTAATATGAAGTTCAGGTTTCAGCTCTTCAGTGAACATCTCACTGTAAAGGGCACTGTTGATTGTTGAACCTTTTTTTCCTGATAGTGTCCCAATACTGGCCTTGAGGATCCCAGAAAACTATAAGCATTCATTTTCTAACTGATGGTTGATTTTTGAACTTTTTCTTCGTCGGCAATTTAGGATGGTTCCAATCTCTGCTGTTCACTCTCAGACTCATAGTGATGAATCCATGTCTCATCACCAGTAATGATTTGTTTTCAAGAAACTTTTACCTTCTTTTGAATCCATGTCTTCTCACCAGTAATAAAGTTTTTAAAAAGAAACTTTTACCTTCCTTCAACTATCAATCCAAATTTTATTTGCAGATGTCCAAACACTTCTCTTTTTGCTCTTCTGAGAGTTGTTCAGCATCCGTCTCACACAAACTTTCCTAAACAGAGTATGGCAAGGATTATTTGATAGGCAGAGTCATAGCTGATATGTAAATGATTTGCCACATAATCCATTGTCACTTATTCTCATTCAACAGAATCATTTCACATATGTGCTCAATGTATTAGCCATGGCAACAGCCATGGGCATGGGTGGATGTGTTAATATAACCAGTGTATAGATACATTTTGACTCATTTCATATGTATATATATGTGTTGTTCTTGTTATGTGCTGTGGAGTTAGTTCCGACTCATAGCGACCATGTGCAGGGATTCCGAGGCTATAAATCTTTCCGGGAGCAGAAAGCCTCATTTTTCTCCCGTGAAACAGATGGTAGTTTCGAACTGCTGACCCTGAGGTCAGCAGCCCTGTTCGTAACCACTACACTGCCATAGTTCCATATATAAGCCCAGTTAATAACACCATTATGCAAATTAATGCACCAACCACTAAAGTCAGTGAGGAAAAAAATAGAAGAATTCTACCAACTTCTTCAATCTGAAATTGATCAAACACACAATCAAGATGTATTGATCATTACTGGTAATTGGAATGCAAAGACTGGGAGTAAAGAGGAA
>NW_006408984.1:544842-546820 GCF_000296735.1 Chrysochloris asiatica
AAATACCATGGCTTGGATCATGCATACCTTAGTCCTCAAGCTGAAATCTTTGCTCTTTAACACTTTAAAAAGGTGTTGTGCAGCAGATTTTCCTAATGCAATGCCTTGTTTGATTTCTTGCCTGCTGCTTCCTGAGTGTTGATGATTGATCCAAGAAAAATGAAGTCTTTGACAACTTCAATCTTTTCTCTGTTGATAAGAATGCTGTTTAGAGGTCCGGTGGTGAGGATTTTTGTTGTCTTTACATTGAAATGCAATCCATACTGAAAGCTGTGCTCTTTGATCTTCAGTAGTATTTTAAGTCCTCTTCACTTTCAGTAAGCAATGTTATGTCATCTGCACATCACAGGTTATTAATGAATCTTCTTTCATTCCTAATGCCATGTTTATATATATATATATATACCAGCTTCTTGGATAATTTGCTCTGCATACAGGTTGAATAAGTATAGTGAAAGACTACAACAACCCTGTTTCACACCTTTCCTAATTTTAAACCATTCAGTGTTTCCATGTTCTGTTTGAACAACTGCCTCTTGGTCCATGTAGAGGTTCTTCATGAGCACAAGTAAGTGCTCTGAAACTCTCATACTTCACAATGTTGTCTATAGCTTGTCATGATCCACACAATCAAAGGCCTTTGTGTAGTCAATAAAGCACAGGTATTTATTGACTACACAAAGGTATTCTCTGCTTTCAGCCAAGATTCATCTGATGACAGTAAGCTGGATAGTGAAGATCCATCGGACATCAACAATGATATCCCTCATTCTACGTCCTCTTCATAATTGGGCTTGGATCTCTGAAAGTTCTCTGTCCATGTATGCTTGTAGCTGTTTCTGTATTACCTTTAGTAAAACCTTGCTCGCATGGGTTATCAAAGATATTGATGGATGGTGTCTGCATTCTGTTGGGCCACCTCTTTTTGGAATAGGCAGAAATATGGCTCTCTTCCAATCAGTCGGCCAGAGAGTTGTCTCCCAAATTTCTTGGCATAGATGAGTGAGTGCCTCCAGTGCTACCTTACTTTGTTGAAAGATTTCAATTTGTATTCTATTAATTCCTGGTGCCTTGTTCTTTTCAATTTGTATTCTATTAATTCCTGGTGCCTTGTTCTTTTCCAATTCCATCAATGCAACTTGGACTTCTTCCTTCAGTATCATTGGCTCTTGATCATATGCTACCTCTTGAAACATTTGAACATCAACCATTTCCGTTTGGTATAGTGATTGTGTATTCCTTGCATCTTCTTTTTTTAATGTTTTATTGTGAATCATGTGTTAGTTTACATGGGAGAACACCAGTTTTACATTAATTCTATCATATATCATTTCATTGCCATGGTTACAATACCCTCCATGCATCATCAACCAACCAAAGGGTATATCCTGCAAGCCTGCCCCCTGGTCGTCAGCACACAGCCCCTCTTCCTCTCTGGGTCTAGAGTCCCCAACCACTCCATCTCTCCACATCATTGTCTCTGCCTCCATCTCTGGCATCACTATTTCTCTGGGTATGGTACCACACTCCTCTTTTCTCCCTTAATGGTCCCAGGGACCTCCGCTCCTAACCTGCAAAGTGAACCACTCCCCTCCTTTTGCTACAAAATGTCTACCTTTACATTTCCAATCCTCATAGTCAGTCCTGATAGCAATTATTCACTATTGTACCACATGAGTCCTATCCCCATCTCCTTTCATTAGCCCTACTCAGACAGATTGAATACTACTCAGTGCAGATACTACCCTCCTCTGCACCCTCTGAATCTAGGCTCCCTCTTGAAAGCTTGTAAGCCAGTCACTTCTTGCCTTTGTAGCCTGCCCTTCCCTATTTTGGGTAGCCAATGTCCAAGTTGCCCATCCCTATCTACTCTGTGTATTGAGTGGGTGGGAACGATCTTCATTGTAAAGATTTGTTCCCTCTTTTGAGCTACTGCATCCATAGGTGTAGGTCAAGTTCATCAAATTGTATCAGATTA
>NW_006408984.1:552391-553746 GCF_000296735.1 Chrysochloris asiatica
GTCGGTGGTTCAAGCTCAACAGCTTCTTCTTGGAAACCCTAAACAGGGTTGCTATGAGTCGAAACTGACTCACTATATCTATATATTGCAACTAAGCTTTAAAATAGTTGGCTTTTGTTGTCAGTCTGCTGAGTTCACTGTAAACAGAATAACGACTCTTTAGAAATCCTGGACTTGGACACTTGGTTTATTTTATCCAAAAAAGTATATTTCCTCCAGGTAAAGATGTGTACTGCTTGGAGCCTGATGGTGTATTCCCTCAGGTGGAAGGGCTCAAGTGTGGCCATACCTGAGATTCCAAATGGCTCCAAAAGTTACATCCTATGCCCTCTCAGTAGAATAATCACTGTAAGATGGATAGTTCAAACCTACCAACTGCTCCTCAAAAATCTTATAGAGGGCCACTTTGAGTCAGAATTGACTTGATGGCACTCACTACCAACAACTTAGGGTTACTATGAGTCACAATGAACTCCATGGCAACGGGTTTCACTTTGGTTTGGACTATGTATCTATAATGCTAGTTTTACTAACCATTTCTCACATACTTAGTAAGTGTCAAGGTAAAGAAACTTCTACTGACACATTCTTTCTTGACATCCCACCACTCATATGCCAGTTTGCCTTCTTTTGGTGGGTTGTGTAATGCTGTGGTGCTGGAGTCTATGTATCCAGTTTTCAAATACATGGTCATTCAAAAGACAGGAAAGAAAGAGAGACCAAAATGGACGTCAGAAGAGATTTTAACATTTACTCTGGAATGTTGAGCATCTAAAGCAAATGGATGGAAGAGCTAATAGAAGATTTCAAAAGGTGGTTCAGAAGGAAAAGCAAGGTACTATAATGAAATGTGCAAAGACCTGGTGGTTTGGGCTTCTGGGTATTTCTCAAGCTGGAAGAAGAGAGGAAAAAGTTCAACCTTTGAACTGAAATATTGAAGGAGTCTATGGACAAACACTGAATGATGCAAGAATCACCAAAAGAAGAGAGACTACACATAGTCACTGTACCAAAAATAACTGATTGATGTTCAACCATTTCAGATGGTACCATGCAATCAAGAACTAATGGTATTAAAGGAAGAAGTTAAAACTGCACTGAAAACATTAGAATTGATGGAATACCAATTGTGATGTTTTAATGAATGAGCATAATTCTGGGGGCACTCATTTGTCTATGCAAAGAGATCCATATTTTTACCTATTCCAAAGAAAGGCAATCTAAAAGAAGGCAGAAATTGTTGGACAAAATCATTAATATAACTCTCATGCAAGTAAAATGCTGTTGAACATAATTCAGAAATGGTTGTAATAGTACTTTGATGGGGAACTACCAGAGATTCCAGCCAGATTCAG
>NW_006408984.1:554176-586977 GCF_000296735.1 Chrysochloris asiatica
GGGTTACTGTGCGTTTGAAGATCAGGGAAGGTGTGCACTGGGTAATATCATTTCAGCTTATGTATTCAATGTGTAATCTAGCCAGATAATCTGAGAAGATGAATTGTATGAAGAATGCTGAGGCTTGTGGATTGGAGGAAGGTGTGGTGCTGTAAGATCAGCACTGAACTGCAAACCACAAGGTTGGAAGATCAAACCAACCAGCTGCTCCTCAGAAACCCACACAGGATTGTTTTGAGTTGGAACTGACTTGATAGCACTTATTAATAACAACAATATGCAGATGACAAATCTTGCCTGCTGAAAGTGAAGAGGACTTGAAGCACTTACAGATGAAGATCAAATCTATAGCCTTCAGTAAACCTAGATTATACTTCAACTTAAAGAAAATTAAAATTCTTACAACCAGACCAGTAAGCAACATCATGATAAATGGAGAAAAGATTGAAGTTATCAAGGATTTCATTATATTTGGTTCCACAATTAATGTCCATGTAAACACCAGTCAAGAAATAAAACGACCTATTACAGAAGACCTGCTAAATTGTTCCTGACTCAAACCATGGTATTTTCAGTCACTTCATACACATACTAAAACTGGACAATGGATAAGGACGGTTACAGATGTCTTTGAATTATGGGGTTGGTGAAGAATACTGAAATTACCATGGAGTGACAGAAAAACACACAAATCCATCTTGGGAGTAGTCAGAATGCTCCTCAGAAGCTAGGATGGCAAGACTGTCTCATGTACTTTGAAAATGTTATCAGGAGGGATTGATCCCTGGAGAAGGACATTATGATTGGTAAAGCAGAAGACTGATTATAAAGAGGAAGACCTTCAAAGAGATGGACTGATACCATAGCAGCAATGATTGTGAGAATGGAGCACGGCTGGGCAGTGTTGACTTCTCCTGTGCATATGTTCACTATGGGTCAGAACTGACTGGGCAGCTGTAACAGCAACAGCATCTTGAGATCCTATGAGAACAGTATAGTTCTGGTTGCCAGGCAGTCTTCATCACTTCCTTGCTGAGTAAGGAGATGAACCAGGTGCTTTGTCTGGTTTGTCCGGTCACTTCTTTGTCCATCTCAAAGAGACCTGACAGATGCCAGAGATAAGTGCATTTTGCTTTAGATGAAGAGCAGATGGGTCCTTCCTTTTCTACCCCCAAGTTTTTGTAAGCTGCTGTCTACAAATGAACTTTACGTCTCCCTAATAAGAAACTTAATAATAAGATAGCAATTATCACAATCTGCTTGCAAGCCAAACAGATTGCTACAAAACACAGTTCTATCTCACAAAATAAAGTCAAACAAACAAAACAGACAAACCAGAATACCGGAAGCAAAATGAAAGAGCAGACTCCTGTGGTAGCTGAGAAAGAGATATGCAGTAAAACTGCTGCTCTCCCAAATAAGAAGTGTGAAGAGCTCACCACTACCTCTGGGAGCACTATGTGGGAAATTGAGTCTAACATTCTAACTAGAGTTAGACACAGGGAGGAGGATAAAGAAATGGGACTGGATTCAGTAAGAGCTAATTGCTAGAAACTAACTCTCCACATCTGCAGATGTTGGCTCAGTAGGAATGACTACAACAGTCATCCCCTTTGTACTCCCATGAGGTTCCTAGGTGGAACAAATGATTTGTACTTGGCTGCTAATCTGAAGGTTGATGGTTTGAACCCACCCAGTGACACCATGAAATAAAGGCCTGGTGATCAGCCAAGAAAACCCCGTGGAGCAATTATACTCTGTAATACAAGGCTTTCCATGAGTCTAACTTGACTCCATGGCAAAGAGTTTTTATTTTTCTGAACTCCCATAGTGAACTCTCTTAGCATCATCACATGGCCCAGGTCAGAAGATAATTTATTGGATTTGATTTTACATTGCTTCCATCAGCTTTGCAAAGTCCCACTCACTAAACAGCTTCTAGTTGAAAAGCTATCTTCTTCACTAGTTTATAGCTAGCATGCAATGTCCCTGTTGTGCTGTGGGATAAAGCATTAAACTGCAAGTTTGGTTTGAACTGCAGGGCAGGTGGTTTGAATTCACCATCTGCTCCTCAGAAAGCCTATACAATGAAGGTTGTTGTTGTTAAGTGCCATCGAGTTGGTTCCAACTCATAGAGACCTTGCATAGGGCTTACAAAAAGCTGCTAGTGGATTAGAACCACTGGCCTTGTGGTTAGCAACCCAGTGCTTATCCTATAGCACCACACCAGTACTTCATGATGGAGGTTGCTTTTATGTGCTATTGAGTTGGTTCCAACTCATAGCAACGCTGTAACAGGGTTTACAAGCAACTGGTGTGTTTGAAACACTAACCTAGTGGTTAGCAGTTCTATAAGTTAGCTCATCCTACAGTGCTACACCAGGACACCCCACAATGGGTTGTTGGTTTTGTTGTTAAATGCCGTCAAGTTGGTTCGTACTCATAGCAGCCTAGTATAAGGTTTCAGAGGAGAGGCTGGTGGATTTGAATTGCTGACCTTTCAGTTAGCATTTCAGTGTCTATTCTACTGGGTAAGGAAAATGGGTGAAGAGTATGTGGGAACTTATATATTGGATAAAAGCTTGTTGTTGTTGTTAAGTGCCATCGAGTCATTTCTGACTCATAGTAACCCTGTATAGGGTTTTCGAAGAGAGGCTGGTGAGCTTGAACAGCCGACCTTGCAGTTCAAACTGACCTTGCAGTCCAGTGAATTAATCTACATTGCCATACCAGGGTAAAAGCTTGTGACAGTACCAGTTTGCATGTTTAGGGGAGTATTGTAAGGAGGCTGATGGGTTAGATAACAGATTCATGATTATGAATAAAAGGAGATAAATTCAGATGGGAAAAATGGGACCAAATGACAATAACATTTAGTTACTGGTTAGAAGTTTAGTTCTTATCCTCTAGCACCACACCAGCACTCCATAAAGGGAATTGTTGTTAAGTGCTATTGAGTCAGCTGCAACTCATAGCGATTCTGTATAGGGTTTCCAAGGAGCAGCTGAAGGTTTGAACATCCAATCTTGTGGTTAGCAGTACAGTGTTAATCCTACAGCACCACAATGAATGTGTGTGTGTCTGTTAAATGCCATTGAGTCAGTTCTGACTCAGACCTATACAGGGTTTTTGAGGAGCAGATGGTGGGTTTGAACCATCAACCTTGAGGTTAGCACTCCAATGCTAATCCTACTGTGTAATGCGCCAGAATGCAAAGCCACTTGAACTGCAAGGTTGGTGGTTCAAGCTCACCAGCATCTCCTTGGAAACCCTATACAGGGTCCTTATGGGTAAGAACTGACTCAATGGCACTTAACAACAACAACAACCATGGCACTTAAAAAATCCTTGGTTATAAAACAGTCCATAGACACATGAGGAGGCATGCATTAAATACATTATTTATGCAACATGTTATAACCAGATTCAGACAAATAAAGTAATTGACTCAATTTGCTTTAATTTAAAATTAGCAAGTGCTTGTTGACCTACTAGTGTCTGCTAGCATTATTTAAGGCACTATGGAAATGAATATAAAATAAATCAAAACCAGTATTCAAGGAGAATCATATCATACATGCACATGGAAGTGCTAAAAGCAAAACCACACCTACAAATGGAGGATCAGTATAGGGAGAAATCAACGACTGAACTGAAGGACTTAAAATGAGAACTATATGACAGGTAAAATCATGATTGTTGTTGTTAAGTGCTGACGAGTTTGTTCTGACTCATAGCGACCCTATATAGGAGCTCCAAGGAGCAGCTGGTGGATCTGAACTGTGGATCTTTCAATAAGCATTCCAGTATTTATCCTACTGGGTCAGAAATACAGGTAGGAAGTGTGTTGGAACTTATATATTGGGTAAAATCTTGAGACAGTGTAAATTTTCATGTTTAAGAAAGTATTGTGAGGAGACTGGTGGGTTAGATAACAGGTTCAGGATTATGAATAAAGGGAGATAAAATCAGATGGGCAAAGTGGGACCAAACTAAAATAGCACTTTAAATTTATATTAGCAAGACAGTCACTAGAGATTGTTCTGGTGTAGGTAAATAGCATGCAATAAGTGCATTTTTCTAAGCCTAAATTTGTTCCTGATGCTTTCTGATTTAATTGTTATTAAGTGCACTTGAGTCGGTTCCTACTCATAACAGCCCTATATAAGCTTTCCAAGGAGTGTCTGGTGGATTTGAACAACTGACCTTGCAGTTAGAAGCCCAGTGCTTATCCTACATCACCACACTAGGCCTCCTCTTACTTTACTATCATCAAGATAAGCTGACTGAATACAGGAGGTAATAAGATATATGTGTCTATCACAAGTGACTGAGTGAGTATATGAGCGGATGAAGGATGGTGTGTTGACAGAAATCAGGAATTGGGATCTGAGTTATTTATGGGAGGTCTAGGTAACATGATCAGTTTTGGCTACTTGGGTGCTTAAAGTGATTATGAATGTTCTGAAGAATTGTGACATTGTGGTTTAATGAGCTGGACTGCAAAGTCGGTATGAACCACAAGGTTGGCAGTTCAAGCTCACCAGCTGATTCTCAGAAACCCTATACAGGGATGCTATGGGTCGGAATCGACTTGATGGCACTTAACAACAACAACAACAAAGTGGAAAGTTAAAAGAAGGAAACAAATGATGGAGAGAGGGAGGTCACTAATGGATTGGAGTGATATTTACACAGAGACACTGAGTATAAAATGAATCTGAGATGAAACCTAGAATAATTTCATACAGGAATACCCATGCCACCCTCAGTGAAAGTAATGTTAAAACATATTAGGCCAAACAGAAACTCATGTTCTTGTGACCAATTTGTAATTTGGCAGAGACAACACTAAACATCACAAAAAACCACCCAAAACTTTTTGATGTTTTTCTTTTCTTTTCATATTCTATTCATTTTGTTGCTGACAATATACACACCAAAAAAAACTAATCCAACAGTTTACACATGTACAATTTGTTGTTGTTTTTGTTGTTAGGTGCCATCCATTCAGTATTGACTCATAGCGACCTTATGCACAACAGAACGAAAACAACTGCTCAGTCCTGCACCAACCTCATAATTGTTGCTATGGTTGGGCCTATTGCTGCTTCCACTGTGCCAGTCCACATGGTTGGGGGGGTCTCCTCTTTCAATCATGATGCCCTTCTCCAGGAATTGGTACCTCCTGGTAATATATCTGAAGTATGAGAGATGAAGTCCAGTCACCCTGGCTTCTAAGAAACATTCTGGCTGTACATCTTCCAACACAGATTTGTTTGTTCTTTTGGCAGTTCAAGGTACTTTTAATCTTCTCCAACGCCATAACTCAAATGCATCAATTATCCTATGGTTTTATTTATTGTCCAGCTTTCACATACATATGATGTTATTAAAAATGCCATGGTTGGATGAGGCACATCTTAATCGTCAAACTGATATCTTTGCTCTTGAAAGCTTTAGTGAGGTCTTGCGCAGTACATTTGCCTAGTGCAATACATCATTTGATTTCTTGACTGCTGCTTCCATGTACAATTTAGTGGCACCAAATACACCCTCTGAGCTGTGGAACTACTCTCCCTTTCCCCACCCTAAGCCACTTCTCTCCATTAACATACTCTCACTGCCCTCTAAGGTTCCTACCCAATCCCTCAAATTCCTGTGGCCAATCTGATCCCACATAGATCTTAAAAGAGCAAATTGCCAAGGCAGACATTCCTTGTTAGACAAGTAAAACCACTGCTTGGTTCCAAGACTTCAGGGGATATTCTAAATTCAAGGTTCAAAGATTATCTCAAGGCAATAGTATTAATAGTTTGTCCTCCCTCCATAGCTTCAGGAAGTCTTGATGACATTAGAATTTGAATTTTTGTTCTCTACCCTACCCCCATGATCAGTATCCCTGTATAGAACCCTCAATCAAAATGTCCAGCAATGGTAGCCAGTCCCAGCGCCTCATAGAAGCAAGAAGTCACATATTCCCTGTACTCCTATTCCTGATTCCCCTTGTTTCCCTGCCATCCCAGGCAAACAGAGAATACTTGGGCATCTGCAATCTTTTAAGATCCCAGGCACCAGGAGGTAGAACAGAAGCCCAAAACATGCCAGTAGGCAATCAACTTGGATGTCCCATGAAACCATGACCCCAAGCCTCTAAAGAACAAAGTCCCATGAGCTGTATGGTTGTACATAAGCAGCCTCAGTAGTTACACTGTCTTTTGGTTTTTTTTTTTATTTTTTTTTTATCATTTTTGTAAAAATGTCTATCACAAAATATGTAAACATATGCCAGGTCAACCGTTAGGCTTTTATTATGATGAACTACATACAGTAGTAGACTGATTTTCTAATGCGACGTTCGACTTCTATGTTTGGCATAAATCCCAAATGATTATTGATGGTTTATCTTTTTTGGTTAGATTTAATTTGTTCAAGTTCATTAAACATTTTTTGCATCTATTATCATAAGAAGGGACACTGGAGGTATAGTATCTAAAACACTCATCTGCTCATTCAAAGGTTGGTGGTTCAAACTTACCAGGAGGAGAAAGTTGTGGGAATCTGCTTTCATAACTATTACAGCCCTGATAACCCTATGAACAGTTCTATTCTGTGAATCCTCTGATATGTATCAAATGATAGAAGGAAACTGGTCAAAAGCATCCCTAGAAGTATAATGTAGGCATATTAATATAGGGGAGGAACAAAATGGTAGCTTTAAGAATTTGTAGTTTTGTTAGGGAAGAGTCTGGAAAAATATCAAAATGACAATTGAGTCATTCAGAAATAATAATAATTTCTCAAATTGTTATTTTACAGATCTACCTATATTCTGTCCTCAATAACCAATTCGACAACACTTAACAGCAACAACCTATTCTGATATTGAATATGCAAAAACGGATTTAAAAATCCAACAGAAGCAGAACTGTTCATATTATAATACTGAGACTCCAGGTAAATAACCTACTAAATGTGTGCTTGCTGATGCTCCTGTTGAATATTAATGCAACATTGCCAAACTGCACCAAGGTGATTTAGTGGTGAAGTTCTTCTAAGAACTTAGAACTGAAAAAGGGTGAGGTTAATCTAAAAAACAGTATTTGAAATTACCTTTCAAACAAGCACCAGGCATTTATCTGAACGATTATATTTAGCATTCATGCTATTATCTACTTGTAGTGTTAAGTCTATTATAATTGTTCAGATCCAAAATGTCCTATGCCAATTTATTTCCTCATTAGTGAGAAAAAGTTCACACACATTTTAGATTATTACTACTTACACTGAAATTTCTCTATTTTCAGGAATCCAGTGGAGAACACAGGATGGGGAAGTATTTTAAGTATGTAAACTATATAGGGGGAGAGGAAGCTTTGGGATTAGAATATAAAGTAGGTCTTTATTTTATAAAACAAGTAAACATACGGCATGCACACAAGAAGACAAAGTATTATAACAAATGTGTAAAAACCTGAAGTTAAAACAAAAGGAAATCACAAACACTGTATTTCTCAAGTGGAAGGAACAGAAATAGAAGCATTCAAGTGCTGAGTTTCAATATTGAAGGATTCTACAAGGATTCTTCTACAAGGATGGCATGTTGTTGTTAACTGCCATCCAGTCGGTTCCGACCCATAGCAACCCTATATAGGGTTTCCAAGGAATGGCTGGTGAGGTTGAACATCCAACCCTGCAGTTTGAAAGTCTGGTGCATTAACCCACAGCACCACACCAGGACTTCCTTGCATGACACAGGAAGCATCAAAAGAAGAGAGCCGGAATACAGTCATGGTAGCAGAAAGGATTGGTCAGTGTTTAACCATTTCAGCAGATAGTATATAATTAAGAACTGATGGTATTAAAGGCAGAAGTGAGATCACTGCTTCCCCTCCCCCCATTTTTCAAGATTTGCATCAGAAAAATCTGCTGCACAAGAGCTCTTTAAAGAAGTAGTCATGTGAACAGAACAAGGTGACACTGAGTGGTTTAAAATTAGGAACAGTGCGTGCCAGGGTTGCATTCTTTCACCATAATTATTCAATCTGTTTGCTGAGCAAATAATTTGAGGAGCTGGATTATATGAAGAAGAACACAAAATCAGAATTGGAGGAAGACTCATTAACAACCTGCAGTATGCAGATGACACAATCTTGCTCAATGAAAGTGAAGAGGACTTAAAATACTTACTTATGAAGATCAAAGACCACAGCCTTCTGTATAGGTTGAACCTCAATGTAAAGAAAATACAAATCCTCTCTACTGGGCCAATAAATGACATCAAACTAAATGGAGAAAAACTTGAAGTTGCCAAAGACTTCAGTTTCCTCAGATCCACCATCAACAATCATGGAAGCAGCAGTCAAGAAATCAAACGATGTATTGTTGTTGTTGTTGTTAGGTGCCATCAAGTCAGTACTGACTCACAGTGACCCTATGAACAACAGAATGAAACACTGCCCCAGTCCTGGGCCAACCTCACAATTGTTGCCATGATGTATTGCATTAGGCAAATCTGCTGTATGAGACCTCTTTAAAGTGTTGAAGAGCAAAGATGTCAGTTTGAGGACTGAGGTGTACCTGAACAAAGCCATGGTATTTTCAATAACCTCATATGAATGTGAAAGCTGGACAGTGAATACAGGAGGGTTGTAGAAGAATTGATGGTTTTGAGTTGTGGCGTTGGAGGAGAATATTATCTGTGTTGGAAGAAGTATAGCCAGAATATTCTTTAGAAGCCAGAATGGCCAGACTTTGTCTCTCACACTTCAGACACATTATCAGGAGAGACCAATTCTGGAGAAGGACATCATCATGTTTAGTAAAGTGGAGGGTCAGTGAAAAAGTGGAATACCTCCCCAATGAGATGGATTGGCACAGTGGCAGCAGCAATGGGCTCAAGTGTAGCAACAACTGTGAAGTTGGTGAAGGACTGGGTAGTGTTTCATTCTATCGTGCATAAGGCCACTATGCGTTGGTACAGACTCAACAGTACCTAATAATGACAACAAGGCATTAAACTGTTTGAATCATAGCAAATCACGAATAACATTGTGACGGATTACAGAAAACTTAATTGTGCTCATGTGGAATCTGTACAGAAACCGTCATCCAAACAAACAAGGGTTTGTTTAAAAGCAGGAAGGTATGTGTCAGCGTTGTTTCCTTTTACCTTGTCGATTTAATCTGCATGCTAAGAAAATTACCTGAGAAGGTGAACTATACGAAGAAGAACTTGACATCAGGAGTGAAGGAAGATTCATTAACAACCTGCAATATTCAAACGACAACCTTGCTTGCTGAAAGCAAAGGGGACTAGAAGCACTTACTGATGAATATCAAAGAGTACCCAGCCTTCAGTATGGATTACAGCTCAATATAAGGAAGATAAAAAGTCACACAACTGGACCAATCTGTAACATTATAATAAATGAAGAAAAAATGGAAATTGTCAAGGATTTTATTTATATTTATTTTAAGGCCTAAGGAAGTATCAGTTAAGAAATCAAGACATATTGCATTAGGCAAATCTGTTGCAACACTTTAAAGTGGTAAAAATCAGTGATACCACTTTGGGAAAGAAGGTGCGCCTGACCCAAAGCATGATACTTTCAATTCCTGGCATGGCGCTAGAGGATAAGAACTTGACCACAAGGTCGGTTTCAACTGCAGTGTTGGTGGTTCAAACTCACCAGCCGCTCCTTGAAAACCTTATACAGGGTTGCTATGAGTCAGAACTGACTCGATGGTGCTTAACAACAACATACACATGCAAAAGCTAGGCAATGAATAAGGAAGGCCAACAAAGAATTGATGCCTTTAAGTTATTTTGTTGGCAAAGAATATAGAATATACCATGGATTGCTGGAAATAAAAACAAATCTGTGTTGGGAGAAATACAGCCTAAAAGCTCCTGAGAACCAAAGATGTTGAGACTTCATTTCATGGATTTTGCACATATTACAATGAGGGACCATTCTCTAAGACAACATTCTTAGAAAGTGGTGGTGTTGATGTGCCCTGGAGTCAGTTCCGACTCATAGTGACCCTGCATAGGGTTTCCAAGGCTGTATGTAAATCTTTACAGGAGCAGAAAGACTCATCTTTCTCCCGCAGAACAGCTGGTAGTTTCGAACTGCTGACCTTGAGATTAGCAGCCCGACTCGTAACCACTAAGTTACTAGAGCTCCTTTAGTAGAAAGTTAGTGAAAAACAGGAAGGCTCTCAATAAGATGAGCGCAATAATGGCTTCAAACAATGAGTATTCATTCTGTGGATGGTACAGGAAAAGTGCTTCCTTCTGCTGTACCTAGGATAATTATGAGTTGTTGTTGTTAAGTGTCGTTAAGTTGGTTCCAACTCATAGTAAACCCGTATAGGATTTCTGAGGAGTGGCTGCTGTGTTTGAACTAATTATCTTGTGGTTCAAAACAACCTGGTGGTCAGTGCTTATCCTACTGTGCCACACCAGGACTTCGAGTTAAAATACTGATTACAACTGGTTACAAGAGCACCTAACAGCCACGGCAATAATGAATTCGCAAGTCCACGTGGACTGTCTAGGAAGGTGAGCAATGTCATCAAAGCTCCATGTGAGGTAAGAGGCACAAGGATTAAGCAATGTGCTGACACTGGTACAAAATTTAAGAGAGTAGCTGAGCAAACCCTGGGCACACCATTTCAATCTGATCAGCTGCCATTATTAGCTCATCACATTTAGTGAATCATTGATAGATACTTCCCCTGCTCTAAATAAATTAATGGCAATCTCTACAGCAGATAATATACTTGGTCTTTCCTTACAGATAGGGTGAGTTTAGAGGTTAAGAGAATGGATTCCGGAGCCAAACAGAGATAGGCTCAAATCCTGGCTCTACAAAGTTTCAGTTTTCCATCTCTGGAGTCCTGATGTGGAGTCCTGGTGTAGATAAAGCACTGGACCGTAAGGTCAATTTGAACCACTAGGTTGGTGGTTCAAACTCACCAAGCACTGCTCGGAAATCCTATACAGGGTCACTATGAGTTTGATGGAACCAAAGGCACTTTACAACAACCACAACAGCATTATGGAGATGCATATGCCTTCTTTTTTCATAATCAAGAGGATTAAATTAGATGATTTACCAAAGCATTTGGCATGCCTTTTGCAGGCATCCAGTAAGAGTTAGGTATTGTAACTAACGGAAGAAAGGCCTGGAGATCTGCTTCCAAAAAAAATCAGACAGTGAAACTCCTATTGTCACATTGTCCACTTTACATCTAATCATGCAGATAGAGCAGGACCCGGTAGCATTTTGAGTGTGTCATGAATTGGTACCTAGCTCAATATCAGCTAACATTGACAATATGTAGAATCTTTCTAATAATAGTAACAAACAGACTTTATGATGTTTCCATGGAGTAGACTGGAGTGGAGCCCTCATTTATAGATCATGAAATGAAAGTGTAGGGAGGTCGTAATGCAATCATGAGTTATGAACAGTCAACTATGTGTAAAACTATATTCTTAAGTCATGCATTTCCATCATGTGATAGTCCGGGTAAGGGGAAGGACCATCACAATGCAGTATGCACATGTCTAAGGGAAGACAGAGATGGCTTCACATTCTCACTTAGGTGTATCTGCTACACAGAGGCCAGAAAATAATGTAAGAGCTGATCCCTTTTAGTCACTATCTCATCTAGACTAAGAGAATTCTAGGGTGTGGTTACTACATCCAGACAATTTGTTTTGTAAATTATGGATTTCTAGCAGATGGATTTCAATGATAAAAGGCTTTGCTTAAAGCCAGAAACCTTTCTGTGAGAACACAGACAAGGCAGCGGCGGGGTTATAGGAATCTGGGTCTCCACCTCTTTCTTCATGGAGAAGTAAACTACTAGGGGTATTACAGTAGCCAACTGCTTGGTGTTTTTTCTTTTTTGGTATGTGTGAGTATTCTATTGGCGGTGCAGCTTTCTAATTGCACGTGGCATTATGTTTTAGTTCATTAAAAAACACTTGGCCACATTAGGTCTCTGTGGATTTCCTTGATTCATTTCAATCTGATTCATTTAGTGCATGCACTGCAGTGTGTAATACAGGTGTGATTGATACATGGAAGAGAAAATTTCATAGGTACTAATATGAACCACAATCGGGCTGCGAACCTTAAGGTCAGCGGTTCGAAACTACCAGCTGCTCCGCGGGAGAAAGATGAGGCTTTCTACTCCCGTAAAGATTTACACCCTCGGAAACCCTGTACAGGGTCGCTATGGGTCGGAACCGACTCGACGGCACTTAACAACAACAACAATATGAACCACAAGGTCAGTGGTTCAAGTTCACCAGCTGCTCCTCAGAAACCCTATACAGGGTCGCTATGGGTAGGAACTGACTCAATGGCACTTAAAAACAACAACAATATGAACAATATGCTCTTTTTTATATCTTACTTTCCACCATTCCTTCTACCAATTCTTTTTTTTTTGAAAACAGAACTTGAAAAAAGGAACTTTTTACTGTCTTTCTTGTTTTCTTTTTCCACACAGGGAATCTTTCTTAAATCTGATTTTAAAAAAATAATTACTGTGAAAGATGATATAGAACATGGTTTATTGTTGTTGTTAAGTACCGTCAAATCGATTCTGACCCATAGCGACCCTGTATAGGGTTTCCAAGGAACAGCTAGTGAGCTTGAACCACCGACCTTGCAGTTCAAATGACTTTGCAGTCTGACGCATTAGCCCACAGCACCACACCAGGACTCCATAGAACGTGGTTGTTGTTGTTATGTGCCATGGAGTCGGTTCCAACTCATAATGACCCTGTACAGGGTTTCCAAGGCTATAAATCTGTACGGGAGCAGAAAGTCTCATCTTTCTCCCGCAAAACAGCTGGTAGTTTCGAACTGCTGATCCTAAAGTTTGCAGCCCGATTCATAACCACTACGCTACCAGAGCTCCTTATAGAACATGGTAAGTGTTCTTTAAACCACAATGAAGAGCTAGGGCTGTCTTTCAAACTCTAAGATGCTTTTGTTTTTATTAATGTACAAGGAAGTAAATAAATCCAGGAAGATAAGATCTCATCAAGTGAAGCCTTCAAACAAAGACATCTGCTATCTTGACAAGATCACAATCTGACAATGAGTACTACACTCATTTGAGTAATTGTTCTGATATATCCACTTTCTGAATATTCAGGTCTGTTCCAAGATATAAAATACTGTTTATATCTTGAAGAAATGTGCACACCCTTGACTTCCAAAGAATGAACAAAATTGAAATACAGATTTTAAAAATGTAGTTACTAGTCTATCCAGATAACACATAGAACGAAAACTGGGATACGCATGGCTTTGTTTTATTCAAGTATAACATGATGAAGTTGTTCTTTGAAAGTAAACACGTTGGGAAACCAGGAATGAGGCAATGCGAGCTCTTATGAAAAGCATTACTAGAGGAGGAGTCAGCAATCCCATGCCCTGGTTCTATGCAGGGCTTCAAACCAGTGCAAAGCAGTTCAGTCATGGCTCGTGCAGCAAAATTGGAACAGACCTGAATTTGCAAAATGTGGGTATATCGTAAAAATCACTGGAATAGGAAAAATTTCAGGTCAAAGCCCTGGATTGGAAGACTTGGAAGAGGCATAGTGAGCCCTTTCAGAAGCTGGATGTGAAAGATTAGGTTACTGCTTGGATTGTGGAAAGTGACATACATTCCAAATGGTATAGGCTGTCATCTTTGAGTAAGGTACCATTGGTTCCTACTCTGGTGATCAAGAGATTCAGTTGCTGTGCAGCATGCACACTTCCTTATATTCTAAGAGGAAGATTAAGTTTCTATCTTAATTTTTCCCATTCTGTTTCTCATTGTGCTATACTCACATTTAACAACTTTGGATCTGTTCAGGTTTTGTTTCATCTGACATGACTGAACCAGGAAGAATTGGGTAAAAAGCCCAGGTTTCAGGCCAACACTGTTTGACTTGGTTAATCCAGGAGCTGCTTATTCACCTGCACACCATCCCATGAATATGTAACAAGCCAAGTCCTACGCTGTATGATGTGACAATAGCTGCCATTCACTGACGACTATTCATGTCTGGATGCTGCTCCTTGCCCTTCTATTCTTTTGGGTTATAAGGAAACTGGAGGCAGTAACCGTATCTCATTCACTATTGTATCCCCAGCAACTAACTGTGGACCTAAACAGTCTAATGATAAGCAGGCCAGATGCTTCGTTGTTTCATTTGACTTTTTGCACAGACCATGAAAAATGAGATCCTCATCCTACAAATGAAAAACAAACAAACAAACAAAATCCCCCAAATTTTATTAAGTTTGTTATAGTTGTGTGCAACTCAGTCGACACCAACTCATAGCAACCCAGTATGGGGTTTCTGAGGCTGTAAATCTTTTCGAGAGTTGACAACCTCATCGTTCTCCTGTAAAGTGGCTGGTGGGCTTGAACCACCGACCCTGTTGTTCACAGTCCAATGCTTATACTACAGAGCCACTAGTTTAGATAGGCTGAATAAATCCTCCAAACCCACACAGATGAAATATTTCTGGGTGAGGTTTGGAACCATATTAATATCGCCAAAATCTGCCTTTGCCTTCTTATACGTCTTAAATGCTCAACTAGGTAAACTACTATACACACAATGTTAGAAAGCAAGGAAAACTATAAAGAACAAGAAAAAGTACCATCTGGATTTGAATAGATCAGTGGGAGTACACTATAATTTTTACAGTTGGCAAGCCCAATGGAAGACTGTGAACATTCATAAACACTGAAACAGCAGTTCCTTTAAGAGCTGTATTACTCTAGGGATATAATATTCATCTCTCTGCCTTTAGACAAAGATCACCTGGTTGACTTTTGGGTGCATTACTTAAGTGGGATGAGATGTGCTCTCTTTCTGATATTGGGTAGCACCACCCCTTCTGGAAGTCTACATTTATAAAGAGAAGGAAGTCTACTTGGTCAAATGACTGGCTGCCAGATAGATGGCAAACACAGGGCAGATCAATGTCATGTCTCATCACCAGGAAGTCTACAATATATTACTTTACTCTTCAAGATCACATCATGTACAATAGCTTGGATTTGGACCATGTATTGCTAAGATCATTAAAAACAAAGGAAATTATCTGTCCAACAGACATATAGTGCCAGCCACAAATAAAATTAATTTTTTCTAGTAATCATATTAAACAAAGTAAAAAGAAATAGTTAAGACTAATTTTAAATTGGTTGCTTGGTTGGTTGGGTGGTTATATGCCATGGAAACGATTCCGACTCATAGCGACCCTATATAGGGTTTCCAAAACTAAATCTTTACAGGAGCAGAAAGTCTCATCTTTCTCCCCTGGGATGTCTGGTAGTTTTGAAATGCTGACCTTGAGGTTAACAGCCTGACTCATAATCACTATGCTACCAGACCTCCTTATATCCAAAAATTTTCATTCCATCATTTATAAAATAATACAGATATATTCATACTTTTATTACTAAGCTTTTAAATTTGATGTGTATTTTATACTTAGAGCACATATCAAGTCCCAGTAGCCACATTTCAAGTACTCGATAGCCGCATGTATCTAGTGGCTACTGCATTAGACAGGGTTGCTTTGGAACATCAAGGGATTGTAGAGATTCATTGGTCAGCAGCTCCCTGGCTAATGCAGAATGTTTCTCATTATTCACAGGGCAGGTCAGAGACAATACCTCTCAGAAATTATTCACAGAGAAGATTTCTTGTTGTTAAATGCCATTGAATTTGTTCTGACACATAGTGACCCTGCATAAAGTTTCCGAGGAGCAGTTAGTTGGTTTGAACTCCTACCGTTGCAGTTAGCAGTCCAGGATCAGAAAATATTATTTTATGAAATGGAAAAATAAAAAGGATAAACATATAGAGATGAAATCAGCCAGTCACAGATATAATCACTTAAGTAACTACAATATTGTATCTACCTTACTAGAGATGCTCCCAACCCCTTAGTTCCTGTATACTGGTTATTCAAGCAAAAAATAATCTAGGAGTCCTGGTGTGGCGCTGTGGGCTAATGTGTCAGACTGCAAAGTCATTTGAACTGCAAAGTCAGTGGTTCAAGGTCACCAGCTGCTCCTAGGAAACCCTCTAAAGGGTCACTATGGGTCAGAATTGACTCGATGGCCATTAACAACAACTATGAAGGGATTTTGTAGATGTAAGCAAGGTTACTAGTCAGCTGGTTTTAAAATAGTTAGATTAGGCTGGGTTAAATGGACGGTCCAATGTTATCACATGAGCCTATAAAAGCAGAAGAGGAAGACAGTCATTGAGATGTGGCAGAAGGATTCAACCTGCTCTTGCTAGAAGGGACTAAGGATATTGAGACCTCAGTCCTACAACAGAAAGACACTGAATTCAGCAGACACCCCAACTGAACTTGGAAGTGGATTCATCCCCATAGCCTTCAGATGGGATCGTGGCCCTACCAACATTTTGATTTTGGCACTGTGAACTCTATAAACAGAGAACCTACTTGAGCCATGCTTTGCCCAGGCTTCTGACCTACACAGCTTTGAGTAGTAAATGGATGTTGTTTAAAACTACTAAATCTGTGGCAATTCATTATGCCAGCAACAAAAAATGAATATAGTCCATCAAAGATCTTTAGTAAATTTTCTAAACCTCAATCAGGAAGTTAATAACCCAGTCACCACTGAAACATGCCATAAGGAGATTTGGCTTTTTAATTTTTTGCAGAACATAGAAATATGGAGCCAGAAAGGGTCTTAAAGATAATCTAATTCAACCAATTAATGACCATTGGAAAGAAATGCTGAAAAACTAAGAGCAAATTATTTATGGCTTTGTCTCCTCTAGTTGTACAAGGTTGAGGGTGCTTTGACCAGCCAACAAGAACATCCTAAAATAGAGACAGGTGCAACTCTCTCTTGATTTAATGATGCTCTTCCCTAAGGTCATTTAATTCTTTCTCTTCCAACTCTATGATCACCAGATGATCTTCTGATTTTTATCTTGTTTTCTAGGCAAGCTCCCTTTCTGGAAAATTAGTATAATAGCCAGTTGAAATGATGTGCTTGACAGCTGAAATGAAGAATAAACAAATGTATTGGCATACTGTCTTATGGGCCCATTTCTTGAGTTTGGCTAACATAAATTCAACCCCTAGAGTCTGATCACCTCTGGGTCAATTGATGCAATTTATGTTTTGAACACATAAATCTAGACATAAGATGATCCTAGAGAAAGAGAGAAAGCTTGGGGATCCTATCTCTAACAATTTGCTACCTTACTTCTCATTTTAATCTCCGGTCAAGCCAGGAAACTTAAAATGGCAATATGTCAAAGGGAAGGTAGATAAAAGCTAAGGTCAAAATCTGCAACAGAGAAGGGTAAGGGGCAGATAAGGACAAGGAGCATATATTTATGGATGGAAATGTGGCGTGAAAGGGAAAAGGCCAGGCTATCTTTGTAACATGTCCTCGTAAATCTAACATTTGGCTTAGGAGAACTTTTTATCAGTTTTGCTGAACTAAAAAGGTTCAATTCCCAATGGGCTCATGTTTCCCATCTCTATGGGATCACCACAGCATATCTCAGGAAACTATAATTCTCCTAAATCAGTTGGCTGGTGTGGGGAGGGTTGGGACCAATAAGCGGAGCCAAACAAACCCTGAACCACTATTGATTCACCAAGATAATCAACCTATCAAAAAGTCAAAGGAACATACACTTAAAATCTTTTCCATTATAATCCATTTGAGGGAAATCAGTTATTTCACATCTTAAAAACCAATAATAAAACATTCATCTTGCCCTCAACCTTTTGAAAAGTGATTCAAATAATTGTTTCTTTCTTTTTTTTTTTTCAATCACTTGTGATCATACCACGAGTAGAAACTTTACTTCCAAATGAGAAAGAAAAGCTGTAGGGATCCTATGGAGGATGATTACACAGAAACCATTTGATGCTGCACTGACTCCAATTCACAGTGATCTCATATGTGGCAGAGTAGAACTGTGATCCATGTGGTTGTCAATGGCTGAGTTTTCTAAAGTAGATAACCAGTCTTTTCTTTCTTCTAAGGTGTCTCTGAGCTGAATCTCTAACCTTTCCATTAGTAGCCAAGTGGCTTTAGCATAGATAAATCAGAATTTCTGGGATGGGACTCATGGATTGGTACTTTAAAACTTTTTGGTATGCCATTCTCACGTGCAGAGAGGATTGAGAATTACTGCTATGATACAAATCTACTGTGTACCACTCAATAATTCCAGTGTTTGATGTTTAGTATTGTTGAGTTGGTTCCAACTCATAGTGACCCTGTATAGGGTTTCTAAGGAGTGGCTGGTGAATTTGAGCCACTAAACTTGTGGTTCAAACCGATTTTACAGTCTGGTGCTGATACGATACAAATCTACTGTATACCACTTAGAGACTCCAGTTTACATATAACATCATGAAAATGTTAAAGATCCAGAGGAAAGGTGATTCAGACACATCTGGGAGCCTATAAGAATCTAAAATAACTCCTATCTGAACTGAAATAATTATGTCCAATCTCTCCCCTGTTGTTGTTGTTGTCAGGTGCCATTGAGTCGGAACCGACTCATAGCGACCCATACACAGCAGAACGAAACAATGTCCGATCCTGGGCCAACCTCACTATCGCTGCCACACTTGAGTCCATCAATGATGCCACCTGGCCAATCCATCTCGTTGGGGGTCTTCCTCTTTTTCTCTGACCCTCCACCTTACCCAACATGACATCCTTCTCCAGCGACTGTTCCCTCCGGACAATACATCCAAAGTATGAGAGACGAAGTTTAGCCATCTTGGCCTCCAAGGAGCACTCTGGCTGCACTTCTTCCAAAACAGATCTATTGGTTCTTTTGGCAGTCCATGGCACTTTTCAGTATTTTCCTCCAACACCACAACTCAAAGGCATCAATTCTTCTACAATCTTCCTTATTCACTGTCTAGCTTTCACATCCATATGAGGTTATTGAAAATTCCATGGCTTGGGTCAGGTGCACCTTAGTCCTCAAGCTGACATCTCTGCTCTTCAGTACTTCAAAAAGTTCCTGTGCAGCAGATTTGCCCAGTGCAATACGTCGCCTGATCTCTTGACTGCTGCTTCCACGAGTGTTGACAGTTGATCCAAGAAGAATGAAGTCCTTGACAACTTCAATCTTTTCTCCATTGATAAGAATGTTGTTTATTGGTCCAGTGGTGAGGATTTTTGTTTTCTTGACATTGAGATGTAATCCATATCAAAGGCTGTGCTCTTTGATCTTCCTAAGTAAATGTTTCAAGTCCTCTTCACTTTCAGCAAGCAAGGTTGTATCTCCCCTAACTACTACCTCACTTTCAGCAAGCAAGGTTGTAGCTCCCCTAACTACTATCAAGGTTGTATCTCCCCTAACTACTACCTACTTAATGAGAGCTGAGCTTACCCAATTACCTGAACTAGATACCTCAGTTACTCCATCCCCTCTCATACTGAATTTCTCTCCAAAGACATCGATTCTATCTCAGAATGCTCTCTGGAATGGAGCTCTTCCTCAGCAATTCCATCCTCACTGCTTCTTTATTTGTCTAGACTTTTGCAACTGTTTCCTACTTAGTTTAGTTTCCTTTACTTCAAAGGCACCCACCAAAGAAATCACAAATCTATTTAAAATAGCATTCAAAATCACTCTGAAACATCATCTCCATCGGGAAGCATCTAGATATCCCTGACATTCAATTGTACATGTTTCTGTACTTCCCTATTGATTTTTTATAAACCTCTACTATAAAACTTGAGATCTGGTGTGGTGCTGTAGGATAGTAATGCAACTACAAGGTTGGCAGCTCAAAACCAGCAGTTGCTCCTGGAAACCCTAGGCAGTGTCACTATGAGCTGGAGCAGACTCAAGAACACTTAACAACAATAACAATGCAAAACTTGCCAAACTGTCAAAAATCACAAGCTGATGAGCCCTTTTTTTGCGGAATATATGAGCTGTCTATGTTGCTGTCTGTGCTATAGTAAACTTTTAATATGTCTCTTCTAGCCTTAGTCTTTGTAACTCCCACCAAGTGGCACTTTTCCTGATGCATCTGGGTAAGAGAAGGTGGCAGAAGATACTGATAGGATGATATAATTCAGCTGTGAACAACTAATTACAGAGTTCATTATGATTGCAAAAATTCAGAATGCTAACACAGATATAAAATAAGCCATCTCAGAAGTGGGCTGGGGGCCAGGGCCCGGGGACTGAGGGATGGTGATGGTATCTCACTACCTTCAAGGAAGAAGAGGCACGATTGGAGTGTATCCTCTGGACCCTGAGATTCCTACACATTGAACCAGGGATGTAAATCTTAAAAACTCAATTCTACGACTGAAACAAGAACCCAATTCTACATTCTGGTAGAATTGGTGACCACCTGGGTCCACTTGATGAGTGAAGGTTGGGAATGTGCAGCAATAAAGAGGTGATTTGAGAAAGAAGAGGAAGGAATGGCTGGTCTGAAGTTAGGGAGTTGTATGGACTCCTGAGGCCTGGAGCTCTAGGACTACAAGAAAGAGAGAGAGAAAGGGGCCAGCTGATCTGAACTGTATGTGGACTCCCAGCTTACAGTTGGTACCCATGTGACCTAACTAGGGTGGCTAGGGCTGAAATGACCAGAACCTAAATTAATTAAGAAAGAAACATTTAATACTTTGATGTGGTACAAACTCCTGCAATTTTGATGTCTTGCTCTGGCTCACACTTTGCTTATGGATGTAGAAATCTCAACATTCCAAACAGAATGAAGATTTTTCACATCAAGGAACATGTTTGTCTCCTCAAAGTACAGCATTTATTGTTGTTACATGCTGTCGAGTTGATTCCCACTCATAGCGACCCAGTATAGAGTTTCTGAGAAGCAGCTGATGAATTTGAACTGCCGACCTTGTGGTTCAAACCAATCCTGCACTTTTCCTATAGTGCCACACCAGGACTTCACAGGGTTGATAGGGATGGACAATTTAGAAACTGGATATCTCAAATGGGAGGAGATAAAGGTATGAAGCGGCTGGCTTACAGGCTTTCATGGGTGTACTCAGTTAAAATGATTGCTATTGTTGTTAAGTGCTATGGAAGATTTCTAAGGATGTAAATCTTTCTTCTGTGAAGCAGCTTGTGAGTTCAAATTGCCACCCTTGTTATTTTCAGTCCAGTGCTTTTCCTATAGAAGCACTGTGCTCCTGAAACCTATTGTTAATGTGGAAATTAATCCAGCATGTATGAAAGGGACAATGGCTAGATGAGCCAGGATAATCACCTGTGGTGTAGTGAATTTAATGCACTTTTTGCTTTAGTTTTTGTTTGTTGTTGTTGTTGTTAAGTGCTGTTGAGTCGGTTCCGACCCATAGCGACCCTATATAGGGTTTCCGAGGCTGTAAATCTTTATGGGAGCAGAAAGCCTCATCTTTCTCCCACAGAGCGGCTGGTAGTTTCGAACTGCTGACCTTAAGGTTTGCAGCCCGATTTGTAACCACTACGCTACCAGAGTTTTTGTAAGTTCCAGCAAATTGTTCTTTTCTTGGTGAATCTAAGTAAGAAGAGGAGAAGATACTGATAGAGTGATATGAATCAGTTCTGAATGATTGTCAGCAGAGTTCACTGTAATTGTAAAAACTTGGAACTCTAATATGGGTATAAGATGAGCCATCTCAGAATTAAGAGTGGGGGGCTCCTACTACCATTAAGAAGAAAGACACAGGAGTGAAGTATGTCCTTTGGACCTTGGGATCCCTGCACATTGACCCTTCTAAACGCAGAGACAGAAACTTTGACACTGAAGGATTAGCAAAGCAGTGCCAGAAGAGCACCAAGCGCATAATCAAGAGCCAGAGTAAAGACAGAACAGAGCCTTTGCCAGTCCATGGAGCACTGGCCTTCCCAATTGTGTCTGGGCAGAGGCTTGCTTGCAGAGGAGAGTGCTCCCAAGCTCTTAATTGGGGGAGCTAGCTGTGGTGACACATGGAGCTAGAGCCAAGTGCCTTCAGGCTGAGGCTTATGGTGTAGTGGTTTGTCTGGTGGGCACTTAACAGCAGCTCTAAAAGCTTTGTAGCATTAGCCAGGCAGAGAGAAGTCTGCCTGTGGCATGGCTGAGGAAAGGATGTCCTGATGGAAGAACTGTGTCCAGAGCATTTCTGAAACTGACTTGTACCCTGTTCACTTCTCTAGTAAAACCCATATCTGTGATTATAGGGTCTGAGTTCTATATACAATGCAATGAATGTTCTAATCTAGTGGAGAAGAGAGTGCTGAGGGAGGGATGCTTGGTGTCATTCCTTAGTTTTCTTTTTGACTGTGAGCAAGATACACAAGATATACCACGTTATCTACTTACTATTCCTGATTAACTCCACATGAACTTTGTTATGTGTATGTGTGATGCAGGCGGTGGTAGAAGGACTCTGTGGGTATAAAATAGACTAACGGTCCTAGAAGCAGTTTTTTGTTGATGTAAAAAAATATCTAGATCAACATCTAGCTGTAATTTCTGGTTAATTAGGTGAAGTTAGTTTGGGGACGTTAAAGAGTAATTGAGGCAATAGAGAATGCTGTAGGATAAGCACTCGACTGCAAGGTCAGTTTGAACCTCAAGGTCGGCAGTTCAAACTCACAAGTTACTCCTTAGAAATGCTATACAGGGTCGTTATGAGTCAGAACCGAATCGATGGATCTTAACAAAAATATAATTTGAGGAGGTTGGGTATTAGCACAAGATAATTTTTTAAATGCAAAGAAGATGACAGCCACTTCAAAATTCTGCCAAGGGTCCATCCCCTGAATGGCTGCTCAGGCCAAGTAATGGCTGTACTCTCTTCTGGCAGGTGGTGGAACTCAGTTTTTGATGGTTCAGATTTATTCTCCAGTTCCTTTGGACCCCCCTATCCAATCTCTTCTCTACTTACATGGAGGGACAGGCAGAAGAAATTGAAAAAAGAAGAAAAATAGAGAGGACTTAAGAAGATACAGTCCAGGTGTGGCGCTGTGGGTTAATGTGCTGGACTTGAACCCTATTCAGGGTTGCTATGGGTCAGCATGGACTTGATGGCACTCAGCATCAACAGCAACAATATGTTCTCCCTTTGAAATTTTATTTACTGTTTTCTAGATTAGATTCCTCAAGCTACAACTAGAGTAAACATAAATGGCTTTACTAGTTTACCTAGTTAATCTGGATGCTCAGTAGATGGGAGTTCATGATGATGGGGGCTGGGGAGCACAGAATCTGGAACTGGATTGGGGCATGAGGACCATTCCTGTCTGAAGTCTCCCTTTACAGATTTTATATGTCAGTGAAGTCTGAGAAATGATGTGAATCAAAATACTAGCTGAGTTGGGTGCTGCACCCAATCTCCTGTTTCAATCCAGTGGACTTTTTCAGTCATCTTCTTTGCCTCCAACCTGTAACTGTGACAAATCTCAAGGAGCAAGAAGACACTTACCCTCAAGCTTTCAAGTGTAGTCACACATAGTATCATTTTAAATAGGTCTTGTCTCTATACAAACAAATCATAGCAAGCACAGGCATGCGATGACCTGGATTCTCTGGCCTGCTCCAGCTTGTTGGCCACCTGCCCACCCATCCACCTAGGGCTCTAAAAGGTCTTTCCTGGGAATATCCAAGGTAGGATTGTTCAGTAAAGACTGAGTTCCCTTTTCCATCTTCTTTGAGGTAGGACAAGAACCCAAGAGTAATCTTGGAAGGGCAGTTACTCAGAACCAGCTTCCACGTCTAGATCACAGTCAGTCTTAGATTTCCCAAGATGTTCCTGGTTAGGGCCTTGCACAAATCTATATCATATACTGATGGCACTGAACAACAACAACATGAACCCACAGTGCCACACCAAGACTTCTGTGAGGACAAGTAGGAAAACGTTATCTGTAGATGTTCATCTGTAATGCTTTTACATGAAATGGAATAAAGTGATGTTTCCCACCACACTAGTCACGATATGATAGTTGAGTCAGGCATATAGGAAACAACCCAAAGCCTCAGAATTCATTCAGCACGTTTATCAGCATAAAAACATAAATCTTATTTCCTTTTTTTCATCCCCAGCAGTTTACTAAACTAACATACAATTTGTTGTTACTTATTTCCCCTCCTTTTCTGAAATGTAAACTGACGTTTGAAATGTAAAACATCCCTCAGAATGAAAACACTGATATATTTCCTGAGAGCAAATTATCATCTCCACTGACTTTTGCAAAATGTACCAGCTCCTTAAATATTCAGAAAGTAGCTCTTTTTTTCAGAGAACATATTTTAAAATGCAAATTGTATCTCAATGATGATCAGACAAGGAGGAAGGCTATCTAATAAGAATATTTTAAACATCCAGCACAAGAAAGAGAAGTTTTGCTGAGGGTAGAAGGGAAAAGAACAGAGATGTGGATGAAGGAGGGAATCAAGAGAAGCAATGCTGAAGTGAAAAGGAAGTGGGAGCAGAAAGAAACTTCTGGCTCCAGCTGAGTTAGAGACTGACATTTTAAAATAATACATAAACAAGTAGAAAAAAAATTAAGTCTGGCCTATCCGCCTTTTAATCAGAGTTAATAAGAAGAAAATACTAACCAATTTCAGGCTGGGCTTTCTCTTGAGCACCTCCAAGCTTTATGGAAAGCACCTTTTAAAATTTGATGAAAGTTTCTTGATCACTTCTTGGCATATTTTAATCTCTTGCTTCTCAGTCTTGCTATATATCCCCAGATATCTTCCTCTCTGTTTCTCTCTCTCAATGTCTGTATCTGCCTCCCTGCCTGTCTGTTGTCTCTCTCTCTCACCCTGGTATCAATAAATTAGATTAATGCACACCAGGCCATTGCCTCACATAATGGATCCTCTGACCTTTGCCCAGCAATTTGCTCTCTGCCAGCTGAAGTGAAGGCCAGGCCTTGGCTGGAGTTTCATGAGGCTGATCATACCAGAGATAGGCAGGATCAGTTTAGGAGAGGGCCACGCCTTAGAATTCATCAAAGGCTCCAATATGGACAGGTTAATCTAATACCACCACTTTTCTATTGTTGTTGTTAGGTGCCATCAAGTTGGTATAAACCCATAGTGACCTTATGCACAGCAGAACGAAAAAACTAAAGCTCTAGGAAGGCTCACTGGCATCTCCTTGAAATATCTGAAGTACCCCGAGTACAGCATGTTAGACATTTGTTAAATGAAGAAATAAATGAACCAACGAATTCTGAGACATTAGTGCCCATTGGAAATCTTCTCATATTTAATTTTACTATAAAATTAGCAGTATTTCAAAGCTGCTTTTAAATGCCATCCTGTCAGTTCTCACTCATAGAGAACCTGTGCAGGGTTTCTGAAGATCAGTTGATGGGTTTGAACCACCAGTCTTGCAGTTAACAGTCCAAGTGTCTATCCTAGAGCGCCACACTTAGTGCCCTCCTCCTAATCCACTAAAATCCTAACCAACTAAGGATATTTTGGTTCATTGGACAACAGACCTTAGAATATAATGTGGCTTTTGTTTGTATTTTATTACCTTGCAATAGAGAGGAGGAGTTGTTAAATGCCCTGGAGTCAGTTCTGACTCATAGCAACCCTGTACAGGGATTCCTAGGAGTGACTAATGGGTTTGAACTGCTGACCTTGGACCTAGTGCTGATCCTACAGTGCCACACTAGGATTGCAAAGAAGAGTAGGGTCTTTCAATTTTTTTAAAATGACAAGTTAACTTTATTTAAAAATAAAGATCTAAAAATTTCATGATAATTTCAATTATAAAAACAATACACAAAACAAAGGACTGCTTTCTAACTCTGGGACTTTGCTATATTTCTTGTAGCTACTCACAAGTTTACAATAATCATGATGATTTTGTTACACTGTGGTGGCTTGTGACTTTTTTGATTCTGGAAGCTATGCCACCAGTAGTTTAAATACCAGCAGGGTCCCCCATGGTGGACAGGTTTCAGATGAGCTTCCAGACTAAAACAGACTAGGAAGAAGAAGTGACAAACTACTTAGTCACTGAAAACCTTATGAATAGAAGAGAAATATTCTCAGATATAGTGCCGGAAAATGAGCCCCTCAGGTTGGAAGGCATTTAAAAGGCGACTGGGGAAGAGCTGCCCCCTCAAAGTAGAGTTGACCTGGATGACACAAATGGAGTAAAGCCCCATGGGAGTTAATCCCTTGGGACCTTCATTTGCTGATGCGGCACAACTCAAAATAAAGAGAAACAGCTGTAAATATCCATTGAAAATTGGAACATGGAATGTATGAAGTATGAACCTGGGAAAATTAGAAATTGTCAAAAATGAAATGGAACACATAAAAATCGATATTTTAGGCATCAGTGAGCTGAAATGTGCTGGTATTGGCCATTTAGAATCTGACAACCACATGGTTTATTATGCCGGGAATGACACATTTAAGCGGAGTGGTGTTGAATTCATTGTCAAAAAGAACATATCCAGATCAGTTATGAGGTACAACACTGTCTGTGATAGGATAATATCCATATGCCTACAGAGAAGACCGGCTAATACCACTATTATTCAAATTTACACACCAACCACTAAATCCACTGAGGATGAAATAGAAGAATTCTACCAACTTCTTCCATTTGAGATTGATCAAACATGCAATCAAGATGTATTGATCATTAGCAGTGACTGGAATGCAAAGGTTGTGAGCAAAAGGAAAGATCCATAGCTGGAAAATATGGCCTTGGAGATAGAAATGATGCTGGAGAACACATGATAGAATTCTGCAAAATCAATGATTTGTTCAGTTCAGTTCAAATACCTTCTTTAGACACCATAAGAGATGACTATACAAATGGACCTCGCCAAATGGAATGCATAGAAATCAAATTGAATACATCTGTGGAAAGAAAAGATGGAAAAGCTTCATATCATCAGTCAAAACAAGGCCAGGGGCAGACTGTGGACCAGACCATCAATTACTCATATGCAAATTCAAACTGAAGCTGAAGAAAATGAAAACAAGTTCACAAGACCCAAAATATGACCTTGAATATATCCCACCTGAATTTAGAGCTCATCTGAAGAACAGATTGCTACATTAAACACTTAAGACTGCAGACCAGAAGAGTTGTGGGAGACATCAAGAACATCATAGAGGAAGAAAGCAAAAAGTCATTAAGAAGACAAGAAAGAAGGAAAAGGTCAAAATGGATGTCAGAAGAGACACTGAAACTTGCTCTCCAGCATAGAGATGCTAAAGCAAATGGAAGAAATGAGGAGGTCCAAGAGCTGAACAGAAAATTTAAAAGTTCTGCTTGAGAAGACAAAGTCAAATATTACAACAAAATGTGCAAAGTCAGAAAACCAAAAAGGAAGAACACACTCAGCATCACACTCAGCATTTCTCAAGCTGGGGGAACTAAAGAAAAAATTCAAGCCTTGACTTTGATTATTGAAGGATTCTCTGGGCAAATTATTGAATGATGCAGAAAGCATCAAAAGAAGATGGAAGGAATACGCAGAGTCACTGTACCAAAAGGAAATAGTTGATGTTCAACCATTTCAAGAGGTAGTATATGATCAAAAGCCAATGATATTAAAGGAAGAAGTCCAAGGTGCATTGAAGGAATTCATTGGCAAAAAACAAGGAACCAGAAATTAATGGAATAAAAATTTAAATCTTTCAAGAAAGTGAGGCGGCACTCACTCTATGCCAAGAAATTTGGAAGACAACTATCTGGCAGACTGACTGAAGAGATCCGTATTTGTGTCCATTCCAAAGAGAGGTGACCCAAGGGAATGTGGAAACATCAGACAATCTCTTTGATATCCCATGCGAGTAAAGTTTTACTAAAAGAAATACAGAAATGGCAACAAGCATACATTGACAGAGCACTTCCAGGCGTTCAAGCTGGATTCAGAAGGGGACGTGGAACGAGGGATATCATTGCTGATATCTAATGGATCTTGGCTGAAAGCAGAGAAAACCAAAAAAATGTTGACCTGTGCTTTATCGATTCTCAAAGGCTTTTGATTGTGTCGATCATGACAAGCTATGAACAACATTACAAAGTATGAGTATTCCAGAACACTTTACTGTGCTCATGAGGAACATAGACCAGGAGGCAGTTGTTCAAACAGAACAAGGGGACACCAAATGGTTTAAAATTTGGAAAGGTGTACACCAGGGTTGTATTCTTTCACCATACTTATTCATCCTGTATGCTGAGTAAATAATCTGAGAAGCTGGGTTATATGAAGAAAAACGTGGCATCAGGATTGGCGGAAGACCCATTAACAACCTGTGATATGCAGATGCTACAACCTCGCTTGCTGAAAGTGAAGAGGACTTAAAACATTTACTGATGAAGATCGAAGAGCACAGCCTTCGGTATGAATTACATCTCAATGTAAAGAAAACAAAAGTCCTCACCACTGGACAAATAAACATCATTCTTATCAACAGAGAAAAGATTGAAGTTGTCAAGGACTTCATTCTTCTTGGATCAACTATCAACACTCATGGAAACAGCAGTCACGAAATCAAACGACGTATTACAGTAGGCAAATCTGCTGCACAAGACCTTTTTAAAGCGTTGAAGAGCAAAGATGTCAGCTTGAGGACTATGGTGTGCCTGACCCAAGCCATGGTATTTTCAATAACCTCATATGCATGCAAAAGCTGGACCGTGAATAAGGAAGACTGTAGAATAATTGATTCATTTGAGTTATGGTGTTGGAGGAAAATATTGAAAGTGCCATGGGCTGCCAAAAGAACCAATAAATCTGTTTTGGAAGAAGTGCAGCCAGAGTGCTCCTTGGAGGCCAAGATGGCCAAACTTTGTCTCTCATATTTTGGACATATTGTCAGGAAATAGAAGGATATCATGTTTGGTAAGGTGGAGGGTCAGAGAAAAAGAGGAAGACCCCCAACAAAATGGATAAGCCAAGTGGCAGCATTGATGGACTCAAGTGTGGCAAGAGTAGTGAGGTTGGCCCAGGATTGGGCGGTGTTTCGTTCTGCTGTGTATAAGGTCACTATGTGTCGGTACTGGCTCTATGGCACCTAACAACAATAACAACACTCAAGCTGTATACTGAGCAAATAATCTAAGCAGCAGGATTATTTGAAGAAAAACATGGCACCAGGAATGGAGGAAGACCCATTAACAATCTACAATATGCAGATGGGACAACCTTGCTTGTGAAAGCACAAAGGACTTAAAATACTTACTGATGAAGTTCAAAGACCACAGCCTTCAGTATGGATTACATCTCAATATAAAGTAAACATCAATCCTCAACACTGGACCAATTAATACATCCATATAATTGGAGAAAAGATTGAAGTTGTTTAAGACTTTATTTTGCTTGAATCAACCATCAACACTCATGGATACAACAGTCAAGAAATCAAATGCCTATTGCATTAGGCAAATCTACTGCATAAGACCTCTTTAAAGTACTGAAAAGCAAAGGTGTTAGGTTGAGAAACAATGTGCACCTGACCCAAGCTATGATATTTTCAGTAACCTCATAAACATGTGAAAGTTGGACAGTGAATAAGGATGATCATAGAAGAATTGATGCATTTGAGTTGTGGTGTTGGAGGAGAACACTGAAAGTGCCATGGACTGCCAAAAGAACAAACCAGTATGTGTTGGAAGAAGTACAGCTAGAGTGCTCCTTAGAATCCAGGATGGCCACACTTCATTTCTCATACTTCAGACATATTGTCAGAAGGAACCAGTCGCTCGAGAAGGATATAATGTTGGTAAAGTGGAAGGTTGGATAAAAAGGGAAATACCACCATGAGATGGACTGGCACAGTGGTGGTAGCAAAGCAGTCAGACATAGTAATGATTGTGAGGTTGGTCCAGGCCTGGGCCATGTTTCATTCTGTTGTGCATAGAATCACTATGAGTTGGCACCAAATTGGTGGCATGTAACAACAACAAAATATATATAAAGAGACATCATCATAACATCTAAAACATCATCTTAACATCTTCTCTTTCTTTCTCTGAACCAATTTTGTCTGTCAGTGCTGTCTCCTATGTATCTTTTAAGTTCATTCTATTCCCTTGTCATCCTCTGTACTGCTGTCATCCAATTCATAGCCACCGTCTCCTGCTTCTGAACTCTAGCAATAGCCTCTTGATACCCACTCAGATGTTCCAATCCATTTGTCAAGAGGCAGCTCAAACCAAACTATAATCAACACAGTGCTCTGAATAAAAGACTTGAATAGGTTTCCTTGCTCATAGGATTTAGGTCATGAATCAAACCTAGCCTGATTGATATTTATTAGTTATTCTGAAATATTCACTCTCCCCACTTTCAATTAACTCAATGTAATAGAACTTGAAGACTTCATATCACAGTTTTTTAAAGTTGTGGTGACGTGACTAAGTTCAGGCTAGCAGAAGGTGAGTAGAGGCAACAACAGGCATCACTTTTGTTTCTCATCCTCCTTGCTGGCTTGAATCTGGATTAATGAATGTATGGATGAGGGCAATATGAGTTTGTGGATCTATAGGTCTCACTATGAAGTTGGAAATCAGATAATGAGGGTTTACAATTTGACAAAGGTGAGTGGTTTTGTGATTCTGCCAACCTGGATCTTTCTAGTTTATCTTTGAAAGATATTTTCACCTTCTTTATCAGGCTCAACGAAAATGGCTGTGGGAAAGAGTAATCATGTAAGACTTCTGTGAAAAACATAAGCTGAAACTTTACCCTTGATATCTATCAAAAATGAAAAGGTATATGAACACATGCCATTCTGATATTTTTTTAATGAACCTTAACAGAGAACATTTCCTTTTCCAAGAGAGATGTGGACCCTATTAGAATGCTGAAACCAGAAATATTTGAAACTGTCAGAACTTGTGAATAGTTTTATCTAGGGAGTTAGCTATGTTGTCAGATAGAACTGCTGAAAAACAAAACAAAACCCCAAAAACAAAAAAAAACTAAGTCATGTGTGTCAGAGTAGGACTGTGCTTCAGATGACTTTCAATGGCTATTTTTCAAGAAGTAAATTGTCAAGCCATCTGAGGCACCTTTGGTTCGATTTGAACCTCCAAACTTTTGGTTAGCTGCTGAGTGCATGAACCATTTGCACCACACAAGAACTCTGATAGAAATACTTTGTTGTTGCTGTCGGTAGTGGTGGTTATGTACGGTGGAGTCGGTTCCAACTCATAGAGATCCGTACAGGATTTCCGAAGCTAGAAATCTTTACAGGAGCAGGAAGCCTCAACATTCTCCTATGGAACTGCTGGTAGTTTCCAACTGCTGATGTACACAGCCCAATTCGTAACCACTATGCTACCAGAGCTCTGTTAAGCACTGTCAATTAATTTCTTACTCATACCAACACTAAATAGAGTTTCTGATGAATAGGTAGTTGCTTTGAACCACCAACCTACGGTTAGCAGTCCAGTGCTTATCCTTCAGCGCCACACAAGGTCCCTGATATAAATACTTCTTCAGTCTAAATAACAAAAAAGTAGATGATACTATGCACCACCCTACTCCAAACCAAATTCCCAAATTATAAAGATTTTATCAATTAAAAATAACTATACTAAGAACATAATAATGGGTGCACAATGTAAACAAGTTCATGGGTGGCAGAAACAGTAAGGTCCTTGATTAGTCAAAAGATTGCTGATTTTGGTTAGAATCAACATGAAAACAAACATACAAAGCAATAACTCAGGAATATAACTGCATTATATCTTTACAAGCTTTGTATCCACTCCACATAAAAGTTAAACTGCTGTTGTTAAGTGCTACTGACTTAAGATCCAACTAATAGCAACCCTGTTCATAATAGAACAAAACACTGCTGGGTCCTGTTCCTGGCTCACAATCGTTATTAGGCTTGAGTACATTGCTGCTGCCACTGGGTAAATCCATCTACTTGAGAGACTTCCTCTTTTTCACTGACCCTTACTTTACAAAGCATGATGTCCTTCTTCATGGTGCCTTCTGACATTATGTCTGAAATATGAGAGGTGGAGTCTCGCCATCTTGGCTTCTAAGGCACATTTTGCTTGTACTTCTTCCAACATAGTTTGGTTTGTTCTTTTAGAAGTACTAAATATGGGACTTTAAATATTTGTCTCCAATACCATAACTCAAATGCCTCATTTCTTTTTGGGTCTTCCATATTCACTGTCCAACTTCACATGCAGATGAGGCTATTGAAAATTGCAAGGCTTGAGTCAGGTACACCTTAGTCCTCAAACTGACATCTTTGCTCTTGAACACTTTATAGAGGTCTTGTGCAGCAGATGTGCCTAATGTAATACATCATTTGAATTTTTGACTGCTGCTTCTATGAGTGTTGATGGTTGAGTTAAGCAAAATGAAGTCTTAGATAACTTCAATCTTTTCTCCATTTATATGTATGTATTTATTGATCCAATGGTGAGGATTGTTGTTTTCTTTATATTGAGATGCACACCATACTGAAGGCTGTGGTCTTTGAACTTCATCAATAAGTATTTTAAGTCCTCTGTGCTTTCACAAGCAAGGTTGTATCATCTGTATATTACAGGTTGTTAATGAATCTTCCTCCAATTCTGATGCTACATTTTCTTCATATAATCCAGTTTCTCAGATTATTTGCTCAGCATACTGACTGAAAAATATGGTAAAAGAATACAACCCTGGCACACAAATTTCTTTTTTTTTTCTTAAATGTTTTATTGTGAATTATGTGATAGTTTACATGGGAGAACATTAGTTTTACATTCATTCTATCGTATATCGT
>NW_006408984.1:588247-630665 GCF_000296735.1 Chrysochloris asiatica
GCTATTCCTTTCTCTCCCCCTCCAGTGTCTATTTTATAATATAATGCAAGGAAAACCAAGATTCAAAAGACAGCCAAGCATCCCCCCTTTTCCCCATTCCAAACATGGCTCAATCACTGTATTCCAGAACCCTGTTGTTCCCAGGTTGTGGCACACAAATTTCTTGATTGTAAACCATTCAGTGTCTCCTTGTGCTGTTTGGACAACTACCTCTTGGCTTGTTAATAGGTTCCTTATGAGCACAGTTAAGTGTTCTGGAATACTCATTGTTCACAATGTTATCCAGAGCTTGCCCTGATCCACAGAGTTGAAACCCTTTCTGTTATTAACTGCTTTAAGACAAGATACACTGGTCATCAGAAAAGATACCCCTCATTCCACATCTTCTGAATCTGTACTAGAACTCTGGCAGTTCATGTCAATGTACTGTTGCAGGTGCTTTAGAATTATCTTTAGTAAAATTTTATTTGCATGTTATTTTAATGATATTTTCTGGTGATTTCAACATTCCATTGGGCCACCTCTCTTTGAAATGGGCACAAATATGTTGATCTCTGTTGATCAGTTGGCCAAGTAGCTGTCTTCCAAATTTGTTGTCATAAATGAGTGATTGCTTCGAGTTCTGCATTAGTTTGTTGAAAGATTTCAGTGTGTATTCCATCAATTCTCCGAGTCTTGTTCTTTGCAAATGCCTTCAGTATACCTTGGACTTCTTCCTTCAGTATCATTAGCTCTTGATCATATGCTACCTCTTGAAATGGTTGAACATCAACCATTTATTTTTGGTACAAGGACTCTACGTATTCCCTCCATCTTCTTCTGATGGTTTCTGCATCCTTCAATAGAGTCCTTTCATATTGCAAGTTTAAGCTTGAATTTTTTTCTTCGGTTCCTTCAGGTTGAGAAATGATCGGTGTGCTCTTTCCTTTTGGTTTTCTAATTCCAGTTCTTTGCACATTTCATTATAATCCTTTACTTTGTCTTCTCGAGTTGGCTTTTGAAATTTTCTGTTCAGCTTTTACCTTTTTCATTTCTTCTATTAGTTTTAGCATCTCTATGCTGTAGAGCAAGTTTCAGGTCTCTTATGACATTTATATTGTTTTTTTTCATTATTTTCTTGTCGTCTGAATAATCTTTAGCTTTCTTTCTGTTTGACATTCTTGATGTCATTTCACAAGTTCTCTGGTCTTCAGTCATTATTGTCTATTGCATCAAATCTGTTGAGATGAACTCTAAATTAAGGTGGGATGTGTTAAGGTCATATTTTAGCACTTGTGGATTTAATTTCCTTCAAGTTCAGTCTGAACTTGCATATGAGCAGTTGATAGTCTGTTCCACAATCAGCCCTTGGCTTTGTTTTGGCTCATGATATGAAACTTTCCAAGGATCTCTGGTAGAGTGGTGGTTATGAATCGGGCTGCTAACCTCACGGTCAACAATTCAAAACTACCAGCCATTCCATGGGAGAAAGATGAGGCTTTCTGCTTCCATAAATATTTGTAGCCTTGGAAACCCTATTCAGGGTCGCTATGAGTCGGAACAACTCCACAGCACACTACTACCACCACCACCATGGAGCTTTTCAACCACCTGTTTTCACAGATGTAGTCAATTTGATTTCTGTATTTTCCATTTGGCGAGGTACATATATATAGTCAAGGAGCTCTGGTAGTGTAGTGGTTATGACTAGGGCTGTTATCCCTAAAGTCACCAGTTCAAAACTAACAGCTGTTCCATGGGAGAAAGATGAGGCTTTCTACTCCTATAAAGATTTACAGCCTCAGAAACCCTATACAGGGTTGCTATGAGTTAGAACCGACTCCATGGCACATAAACACCACCACCATCTATATAGTAATCTTTTATGTTCCTTAAAGTATACTGAGCAGTATATTCTTGTACAAATAATAAGTTTTGCTTCAAAGAGGATTTTAATCACAGACACTTCATATTTATACAAAGATCTAAAATCAACCTAAACCCACTGCCACTAAGTCTACTCTGACTCAGCAATGCTACAGGACAGTCAGAATTGCTCTGTATGGTTTCTGATACTATAAATCTTTAAGGAGCAGAAAGTTCATCTTTCTTCCACTGAGTATCTAGTGGATTTGAAGGGCCAACCTAGTACTTAGCAACCCAATGCTTAACCCACTGCACCATCAATAGTGACTTCATGAGCATTTGATGTGGGTTTGCAAAATGATTATTTTCCTATAGCCAATTATGATTTCTTTTCCTACATATAAATGCTTAATATTATTTATGTACTACTTTGGTTAAGTATTAATAAACTGAAAATATAAATATATATTTCAAAATAAAATATAAAACATTTTGAATATCTTTTTTTCCACTCTTTTTTAATTAAAATTTATGGAAAGTTGAAATAAATTCAATATTAATTACTGTCTCTTATTATTTTTATTTCCTTTTATCTTCAGAGCCTCTAAAGTGTCTGCTGATTATATTGCCACTTTTTCTAGGAAATGTAGCTTTCAGCAATTCTTTGTTGATTCAGGTAAAATCAGCCTTACTCAGCTAATATTAACAGATTAGATTGAGAATGAAGTCCTATTATCAAATACTGATACAAAATGCTTGAAATGGTAACTCCAGGTCAAATTCTTTAGCTTGGAGAAGTTGTGATCCAGGGGTGTGTGAGCTTGTTGATTTGACAAAAGAATTCACAAAGGAACCTGTGACCTACTGTCAGAGAGAAATCAGAATGGCTGGGTACAACAGCTGAGATCAGGAATCCTTAGAGAAAGTCCTCATTACATGGCTCACCTGGCAGATTTGGTTTCATACTGCCTGAAGGAGCTTAACAACCATCTATCACCACCTACGCACAACTCACTCTCCCCAAAACAAAAGAAAACTCTGTAAACATAAAATGTAATGGATGCCTAATCATAAGGGTGGTGGTTCACACCATAAGCTATTCCTCAGAATTCCTATACAGAGATGTTATGAGTCAGAAACGACTCAACGGCACTAACTACAAAGCCACTGCTATTATAGACCACACAGGGCAGTGCTTTTAAAACTTAAGGTAACAACAGGCCTTATGAAGGTAAGTCAGAAAGTATTGCAACCGGGGTTCTGGTTCATACATGCATGGGTTTGTTTCCAATGGAACACATTTGAGCATGTTCCTGCAATCAGTGGATGGCTGACGACAGGTTCTCTAAGTAATGTACTTCTTGGTCTCATTAGGGTGTCTTCCAAAAGAAAGGATACTTTTTGTACCATGGAAAAAATTATTTTGAGATCCTAGTTAATATATATTTAAAGTAAAACAAAAAACCTCAAAGTGGACATTTTCCCAAATCACTGCAACAAGTTTACAAGAATGCTACTCCACATAAACAACAGACTTTAGATGGATCGTATATTTTAAGGAAGGCTGAGAAGACCTCAAAGATGAACCAAGTGAAGGGAAAACATCAACCTCAATGAATGAAGAAACTGGATGAAGTCCAGGAACTGGTAGGAGGACACTGTAAAATGGCCACTGATGCGATAGCTACTGAAGTTGGGATCTTGCATGGTTTGACATCTTCAATTTTAAGTGAACATCTTGGCCTTGCTTTTGACTGGATGGGTACCAAAAGCATTGCCTGAAGATTAAGTAGCTCAAAAAGATGGCCTTTCCATCAGTGTGTTAAGCAAGATTGAAGCTAATGGAGAGATTTTTATGGAATAACCAGAGTCGAGTCTTGGATTTACTAATATGACCCAGAAAGCAAGGTACAATCGAAACAGTGGCTTCTGAGGGGATCTTTTGTAAATCAAAGGATACAGTATTTTTTGGAGATGGGTTAGATAGATGGAAACATCACCTTCAGCAGTATGTAAACCTAGATGGAAGATAACGTTGAAAACCATTAACTTCACATTTTGATATTTTTGTTTAATAAAGATTTCTATGATTTGTAAAAAGAAACAAACAAACAAAAAAACTTCGTTAACAAGCTTTTATTAGGTGGCGGGATCAATTTAATGATGTATACCCAGCTTTATTAGTTTGGTAACTTAAATAATGGAATGGAATGAATGAGATGGGAAAGGACTGGCCAAAATGGAATGGAATAAAATGAATAGCAGAATGCATTCCACATAATGAGCACAGTTTGTTTAATGCAACTTATCAATGCATGTGTATGACTATTGGATCACAGTGTAGATCCAATATTTTCTTGCATGGTTTGTATGATAATTATTTATTATAAATAGTGTTGCAACAAATGTCTCAGTGGGAAGAGAGCTTGGCCTGTATTTCAATGTAATGCCTAATGGCTAATTATTAGATGTAAAATTGCTGCAAGGAAAAGAGTAGAACATTTATGAGATTTTCACAGATATCACCCAAATGCTTTTCCAAAAAGTTTCCTTAATTAAGATTCAACCCAAACCAGAACTTTAATTTCACTACACAATTGTTGGCAAAAAAAATTTCTCCCTTCCCCTCTTTTCTAACTTAATGGGTAAAAATGGTTTGCCATTGTTTTAGTTTATATTTGTTTGACAATTAGTTAAGACTGAATATATTTAGAAACATTTATTATGAATTATCTATGTCCTCCTCCTCCTTTTTCTTTGGTTCCTATATTGGTGCTCCTGCCTTTTTTTCTTTTTCCACACATAGTTGTTGTTGTTAAGTACCATGGAGTCAGTTCTGACTCATAGCTGTGGAAACCCTGTGCAGCCTGTAAATCTTTATGGGAGCAGGATGCCTCATCTTTTTCCCATGGAACTGCTGGTAGTTTCGAACTGTTGACCTTGAGGTTGGCAGCTTGTCTTGTAACCACTACGCTATCAGAGCTCCTTATAATTAAGCAGCTTCCTCATTATTATCTAGAAATTAAGTGATAACAGAAAGAGAAGAGGAGAGAGACATTTTAATCAGCTAGATTTTGCCAGGCTTACATTAAGGTATTCATCCTTCACTTGATTTTAAAACTAGTCACCTGATGTGGGATGTTCTTGTTTTTGTTAAGTACCATTGAGCTGGTTCTACTTCAAAGGGACCCTGTATTGAGTTTCCTAGGGAATAGTGGGGGTTGGAACTGCCAATCTTATGGTTAGCAGTTCAGTGCTTATTCTACAGTACAACATCAGGACTGCTGATGTGGGATGTGAGATGTTGTTGTTGTTGTTAGGTGCCATCGAGTCAGTACCGACTCATAGTGACCCTATGTACAACAGAACAAAATACTGCCCTGTCCTGGGCTAACCTCACAATTGTTGGCACACTTGAGCCTATTAATGCTGCAAATTTACCACTCCATCTTCCTGGGGATCTTCCTCTTTTTCTCTGACCCTCCACCTTACCAAACATGATATCCCTCTCCAGTGACTGGTCCCTCCTGGCAATATGTCTGAAGTATGAGAGATGAAGTCTGGCAATCCTGGCTTCCAAGGAGCACTCTGGCTGTACTTCTTCCAACATAGATTTATTGGTTCTTTTGGCAGTCCGTGGTACTTTGAATATTCTCTTCAAAACCATAACTCAAATGCATCGATTCTTCTGTGGTCTTCCTTATTCACTGTCCAGCTTTTGCATGCATATGAGTTTATTGAAAATATCATGGCTTGGATCAAGCATACCTTAGGCCCCAAGCTGACATATTTGCTGTTCAACATTTTAGAAAGGTTTTGTACAGTAGATATGCCTAATACAATACGTCGTTTGATTTCTTGGCTGCTGCTTCCATGAGTGTTGATGGTTGATCCAAGAAAAATGAAGTCTTAGACAACTTCAATCTTTTCTCCATTGATAAGCATGTTATTTATTGCTGTGAGATATAGTAACCTTAACAATAACCACTCCAGAACTGTTGGTCAACACGATTCTGAAAATTTACAGTTTGTGCTCCTTTCTTTGTGCCAAACTGTCATGGTTAATCAACTAAGATACACGTATTGAAACATATGGGAAGGTAGTTAAGAGCCATGGAGGATAGTTTCAGAAGCTCTACCATATATATGATGGGAGGTTCTGAGGAGAGGATTTTATTCAATTGCAAATAATCAATTTTGCAAAACGATATTACTTAGAATTTTATAAAATTAAAGAATAACAAGACTTTGCAGGTTAAAAAAAAAAACAAAACAAAACCATAAAGTAATACTTGAACAGTATAAATAAAAAATAAATAAAATGAAGAGAATCAGGATAAAGTCTTTAAAACTATTGGAAATAAGAGGCAGCTTATATATTAAGGAACTCAAATGGACCAGAAGAATTTTCTCCACCAACTACATCCAGAACAAGAAGGAAAACATTTAAAGTATTAAAGGAAAAACCACTGATTCAGAATTCTATACCCCACTAAGTCAGGACCCCTGACAGTACTGTAGGAGAAATACTTGACTGCTCCAGCAAGGTGAGCAGTCCAAACCAACATTGCGCTTCTCAGGAAAAATGTGAGGATTTTGGTATTCCAGAACACTTAATTGTACTTCTGAGAAATCTGTACCTAGACCAAGAAGCAGTTGTTCAAACAGAGCATGGGAATAGAATGTTTTAAAATTGGGAAAGGTGTGTGACAAGGTTGGGTTCTTTCACCATACTTATTTAACCTGTATGCTAAGCAAATAATACGAGAAGCTGGGTTCTATGAAGAAAAACATGGCGTCAGGATTGGAGGAAGATTCATTAACAACCTGCAATATGCAGATGATACAGCCTTGCTTGCTGAAAGTGAAGAGGACTTGAAACATTTACTGATGAAGATCAAAGAGCACAGCCTTCAGTATGGATTGCATCTCAATGTCAAGAAAACAAAAATCCTCACCACTGGACCAATAAACAACATTCTTATCAATGGAGAAAAGACTGAAGTTGTCAAGGACTTCATTCTGCTTGGATCAGCTATCAACACTCGCGGAAGCAGCAGTCAAGAGATCAGACGATGTATTGCATTGGGCAAATCTGCTGCACAGGAACTTTTTGAAGTATTGAAGAGCAGAGATGTCAGCTTGAGGACTAAGGTGCACCTGACCCAAGCCATGGAATTTTCAATAACCTCATATGGATGTGAAAGCTGGACAGTGAATAAGGAAGATTGTAGAAGAATTGATGCCTTTGAGTTGTGGTGTTGGAGGAGAATACTGAGGGTGCCATGGACTGCCAAAAGAACCAATAGATCTGTTTTGAAAGAAGTGCAGCCAGAGTGCTCCTTGGAGGCCAAGATGGCTAAACTTCGTCTCTCATACTTTGGACATATTGTCCGGAGAGGACAGTTACTGAAGAAGGATGGAGGTAAGGTTGTCATGTTGGGTAAGGTGGAGGGTCAGAGAAAAAGAGGAAGACCCCTAATGAGATAGATTGGCCAGGTGGCATCATTGATGGCGTCAAGTGTGGCAGCGGTAGTGAGGTTGGTCCAGGATCAGACATTGTTTCGTTCTTCTGTGCATGGGGTCGCTATGAGTCAGTTCCGACTCGATAGCACCTGACAACAACAAACATTTAACATCTTGGAATTCCTATACAGGGTAACTATGAGTCAACTCAATGGCAGTGAATGAGTTGTTTGTTTCAGCTAAAGTATCATTAAAGGCTTTTTTTCAGACGTAAAATTTATTTGTTTACCACCTAAGCTATCACCCAAAGAATGACTAAAGGGTCTACTCTTGCAAGGAGACAAAATTCAGATTAAAAACATGTTGAAATTCTCTCAAGTTAAAACAAGAATGATCCTCTTTGGACTGCTCTAGTATTACCCCTTAAATAACTAACACATATTTATTATGCTCCACTGTAAAGGGAAACCCATTTAAGAAACTGCCTTACACGCTTATCTCCAATTCTCTTTTGAATAATTTTCAATCCTATTCAGTTTAGGTTTCAGTGGAGATTCCACACTAAGACAGACTAAAAAGGAGAGGCAGGCTATTTCTAAATGTTTATCCACTGAAAACTTTATGAATTGCAGTGGAACAATTTCAGATATAGTGCTGGAATATGAGCCTCAGGTAGGAAGACACTAAAAGTGCAACAGGAGAAGAGCTGCCACCTCAAAGTAGAGCTGACCATATGATGTGAATGGAGTAAAGAAAAAACAAAACAAAACAAACTTTCACCTTCATTAATTTACAGGGCACAATTCAAAAGAAGGAGAAACAGCTACAAGATATCCATTAGTAGTTGGAATATACTAAGTATGAATCTACTAAGTATGAATCTCAGAAAATTATAAATTGTCAAAAATGAGTGGGAAAAAAATAAATATGGACATCCTAGGCATTAGTGAGTTGAAATGGTCTGGTATTCACTCATTTGAATCAGATAATCATACGGTTTACTATGCAGAGAATGACAAATTGAAGAGGAATAACACTGTATTCATTGTCAAAAAGAACATTTCAAGATGTATCTTGATGTACAATGCTGTCTGTGAAAGGAAAATATCCAACATCTATAAGCAACTCAATGGCATTTAACTACAACAACAAAACAAACAAAACCAGTTAATACCACCATTACTCAAGCGTATGCCCCAAACACTTAAGCCAGTGACGATGAAAATGAAGAATTCTACCAACTTCTTCAGTCTGAAATTGATCAAATATGCAGTCAAGATGCATTGATATTTACTGGTGATTGGAATGGAAAAGTTGGAAACAAAGAGCAAGGAAGAGTAGTTAGAAAATATGGCCTTGGAGAGAGAAATAAGGATAGAGCTTCCAAAGTAGAAGTTTGCAAGACAAATGATTTATTCATTGCAAATACCTTTTTAAAATAACACAGAAGAAAACTATACACATGGACCTCAACAGATTCAATACACAGGAATCAAATGTACTATATCTGTAAGAAAAGTTGGTAGGAAAGCTTAATATCATCAGTTAAAACAAAGCCAGGAGTTGTCTTTCACATAGAACATTAATTGCTCATATTGAAGTTCAGGCTGAAGAAAATTAAAACAAGCTCACAAGAGCCGGAATATGACCTTGGATATATCCCACCTGAATTAAATACCATCTCAAGAACAGATTTGATGCATTAGACACTAATGTGCGAAGATCAGAAGAGCTATGGGATGGCATCAAGAACATCATACAGGAAGATTGAGAAGAAAGAAGGAAAAGATTAAAATGGATGTCAGAAGAGACACTGATACTTTCTATCCAGTGTAAAGCTGCTAAGGCAAATAGAAGAAATGAGGAGATAAAAGAGTTGAACAGAAAATTTCAAAGGCCAGCTTGAGAAGGCAAAGTGAAGTATTATAATGAAAGGTGATATGACCTAGAATTAAAAAACCAAAAGGGAAGAACACACTCAGCATTTCTCAAGCTGAAAGAACTGAACATAAAATTTAAGCCTCGGCTTGCAATGTAGAAGGATTCAATGGGGCAAAATATTGAACAGTGCAGAAAGCATCAAATGAAGATGGGAGGAATATATTGATTCATTCTACCAAATAGAAATAGTTGATGCTCAACCATTTCGAGAGGTAGCATATGATCAAGAATCTATGATACTGAAGGAAGAAGTCCAAGCTGCAAATCTTTCAACAAACTGTTGCAACACTGGAGGTGCTCACTCTTCTATGCCAAGACAAACACTGATATGAAATACATGGAAAGTGAAGTAAATGAAATAACGATCAATAGTTGGAAAGTATGGCCTTGGTAATAATAGCCAGACTGCGTCTCTCATACTTTGGACATATTATCAGGAAAGACCAGTTCCTGGAGAAGGACATCATGCTGGATAAAGTGGAAGATTAGCAAAATAGATGAAGACCCCAACGAGATGTACTGGTACAGTGGCTTCAGCAATGAGCTCAAGCATAGCAATGTTTGTGAGGTTGTTACAGGACCAGACAGTGTTTCCTTCTGTTGTGCATAAGGTAGCTATGAGTTGGTTACAGACTGGACAGCACCTATAACAATAATAATGAATTATTCATTTCAAATGCCATTTTGTCAACAACTTAACAGTGGTAATACACCTGGATATTCCCAAATGAATAAACAAGAGTCAAATCAACTATATCTGTGGAAAGAGACAATAGAGATGTTCCATATTATTAGTTAGAACAGACAATCAACTATCTAGTCAAGGTGAAGGTGAAGAAAATTAAAACAAGTCCATAATAGCCAGAGTATGGCCTTGTGCATATCCCACATCTCAAGAATATATCTGATAAATTTAAAACTAATGACTGAAGACCAGATTAGTTGTTGGATGACATCAAAGACATCAAATATGAAGAAAGCAAAAGATCATTAAAAAGACAGGAAAACCAAAAAAGGCCAAAATGAATGTCAGAAAAGACTTTAAAACTTGCTCTTGAACATAGAGTAGCTAAGGGGATAGAGTATGATCATGTGAAGTAGCTCAGCAGATATCAAAAGCAACTTGAGAAAACAAAGTAATGTGTTATAGTGAAATGTACAAAGATCTGAAGTTAGGCAACACAAAGGGAATAACACACAACATTTCTCAAGCTGAAAGAATTGAAGAGAAACTTTAGGTCTTCAGTTATAATAACATCTATAAAACAAATATTGAAAAGATGTTTATTATTTGATATATTCATTTCAATGGTAGATCCAAGACATTTATTGTAACATTCTTTATAAGGTAATAATCAAAAGCTGTAAATCTATATCACTACCTAGAGTAAAAACTAACAAACATGCTATGAATTATACTGTTGTTGTTAAGTGCCCTCAAGTGGGTTTCCAATTCATAATGATCCTGTATAGGGTTTCTGAGGAGCGGCTGGTGGGTTTGAACTGCTGACTTTGCAGTTAGCAGGCCAGTGCTTATCCTATGTGCTGCATAATGAATTATACAAATAAGTTAAAATATTCAGAGAGAATTACTGATGACTTTCCATATGTATGGCATGCACCCTTGGAGATGTGATAGAATGGATACTGAGGTAATTTCCCATCATAGAATCCACTCACCTACTCCCATGACCTTCACCAGACTTACTGTTTAATGATCAGGAAATGGAGCTTTCTCAATCCTACTTTCTAGGTAAGGGAATGTTTTCTTCATAGATTCCAGATAAAAGCCATAGAGATCTTCCAAGAACTGCACATCCTACTTGCAATTGCAAGACTGGATCCTGTCATAAGGCTTCTTAGAGGCCTGGTGCCAGAAGAGTCTGATTAATTGGGGAGGGAGGGGGGGAGTGAAGCTATTTTTTTGTCCTGTCTTTATGTGGTTCAGCACTCTAATGAAAATTTGATCTGATTTTAGAACAAAATGATTAAGAAAAGCGATTCTCAACTACCTTTCATAGAAGTCACAAAGATATGGACAAGGCCTTGGGAAGCCAGAGTAGAGAATCACATTTACTCACCCTGAATTGTAATAAACAACTATGAAAAAAACAGGTTCACCATAACCAAGCAGGTCATGGTGAAACATGCTAGCAAATAGCCATTAAAACAAGAACAAAACATATTTTACATATTACAATGTGATACTGCTGGTTGAAAGGAACTCTGGTAGCGTGGTGGTTACGCATCAGGCTGCAAACAGTAAGGTCAGCAGTTCAAAACTACCAGCTGTTCCATGGGAGAAAGATGAAGCTTTCTGCTCCCATAAAGATTTACAGCCTTGCAAACCCTGTAGAGGGTCGCTAAGAATGGGAACCAAGTCCATGGCACATAACAACAACAACAACCGCTGGTTGAAGATCAACAAAATAATGCAGTTACATTACAAAAGGACAATGCATGACAGGCACACTGAAGGTCAGAGAGACCCAGAGAGTACTTCATACCTCAGGGTCATGCCAATCTCTAAACGCAAATATACCAGCTAACTTCGTCCATGTTCTCAAATGACAGCAGAGAATATCATGAAAATACCCATAATTAATCTTTTTCTGTGGTAACCTGAGAATTAATAACTCAGACTCCCTTGAATTATTCTAAGAATTCCTTAGAAAGAGAATCAGTGACTTAAACAAAATTATTTCAATAAAAAATAATGTTGTTTTTATGTGCCGTGGAGTAGGTTCCTACTCATAGCGACCCTGTAAATCCGAGGCTGTAAATCTTTACAGGAACAGAAAGCCTCATCTATTTCCCAGGGAACAGCTGGTAGTTTCGAACTGCTCACCTTGTGGTTCGCAGCCCGATTCGTAACCACTACGCTACCAGAGCTCCTTAAATAAAAAAATAATAGTTATTGCCAAATAGGCATCCATCAACATTTCAGTGTTAGCAGGACCAGTGTCTTTATGTTTTTATTCTTCGTGTACCACAGTACTATTCTTTAGTTCTTATATCCTTGTGCTTACTAACACATTTCCCAAAGAGCTGAGCAGAGCACTCAAGTGTTTAATGGAGAAACACCCTATTTAGCTATCAATCTCATCAAAAGAGGTGAAACTCCAAGAGAATAGGTGCTTAAGCCTGTGCCAACAATATATTCCTGAAAATGAAACAGCTTGTGCAAAACTTGTACACCTTGCATGTTGATATGAAGTTCAGCACTGGTAGAAATTTCCATAGTCCCATGTGAGGGACATCAATATCTGAAAATTTTGAAAGTCTTGTGACTTCTAATTACTTTTTCTTTAACCCTGAAACAGTAAGAGTTTTTTTTTTTTTTTTTTTTTTTTTTTATTAACTTAGTTTTTATGTAGCCCTTAGGTTAGAGCAAAAGGAGCTCTGGTAGCGTGGTGGTTATGAATCAGGCTATGAACCTAAAGGTCAGCAGTTTGAAACTACCAGCTGTTCCGCAGGAGAAAGATGAGGCTTTCTGCTCCCGTAAAGATTTACAGCCTCGGAAACCCTGTACAGGGTCGCTATGAGTCGGAAACGACTCCACGGCACATAACAACCACAAAAAGGTGAAGTAGGCGACTGCTGCTCTGGATTACACCCAATGGCCACCTTGTTCCTTTAGCTTAATTGACAACAAGAAATATTTGGAAAGATAGTGTAGACGTCACTTCCCTGACAATCGTTTCAGAGGTAAGGGCCCCATTCCATACCACATATAACTGACGCCTACAATCATGGACTTAACTCTTGAGGGTTTACATTTTGTCTCTGCTCTGATGAAGCCCACTATGATTAAATTAACTCTTGGGGGTTGCAATTTGTTTCTGCTCTTCTGTGATTTTAGGGTGTTTCAGATCTACAACAGAAGTATTTTGTTTGTCAAGGGCAGATTTGTACAGCATATTCTCTCTTCCTCCCTTCCACCTTAAGACATAGGATCTATGATTTTTTAACATTCCATTTAATATAATGAGCAAAAATCTATTATCAGAAACAAAAGAAAAATAAACAAACGAGGGGCCTTTAGTCCATCTTCCCTAACTTTAGTACACATGCCTATCTTCCTCACTTACCCTTACTTACACACCTTGTCAAACCCAGAATTGGCCACACAGATTCACTTTCAGGATTCAGACTTCTGTGTAATTAGAGAAAAATGGAAAATGGCCCAAACAGTCTTTCCTTTTAGCTGAAGCACCAAGTCCTGCACTCTTTAGTATAGCACATAATAGTCAGATGACCAACATTTTATCAAGGGGAGATTTGTTCTAAAGTATAAATTTTAATATATGTCTTACTGATACTTATCAGCTAACTCTCATCTATGACATCATTGTTGCTGTTGTTAAGTGCCGTAGAGTTGGTTATGAACCATAGCGATCCTGTATAGGGTTTCTGAGGAGCAGCTGGTGACATCATTAGATATTGCTAATTGCACAGCTGGACCATCCAGAATGAATCCTATTACAACGAAACTCTACTGAATTGTCCCACTTAATTTGCTCTTTTAACACACACTTTTGTTGTTAAGTACCGTGGAGTCAGTTCTAATTCATAGCAACAACATATAGGGTTCCCAAGGAACATCTGGTTGGCTTGAACTGCCAACCTTGAAGCTAGTAGTCCAGGTCTTATCCTACAACTCCAAGCCAGGACTCCAAACAGATACTGGTGGTGGTAGTGGTAGTTAGTGACATCAAGTTGGTTCCAACTCATAGAGACCCTGTAAAGAGCTTGGTGGTGGTTATGCACCATGGAGTCAGTTCTGACTCATAGCAACCCTGTACAGGGTTTCCGAGGCTATAAATCTTTACGGGAGCAGAAAGCCTCATCTTTCTCCCGTGGAACAGCTGGTAGTTTCGAACTGCTGACCTTGCGGTTTGCAGCCCGATTGGTAACCACAATGCTACCAGACCTTTACAGCTTACGAGGCTGTAAATTTTTACTGGAACAGAAAGCCTCATTTTTCTCCCTCAGAGTGACTGGGTAGATTCGAACTATTGACCTCGAGGTCAGTAGCCCACTGCATAACCCACTACACCTCAGAGCTCCTTAAATGGACACTAGGAAGATACATATTTATGCCAATTCCTAAGTGACAGGAACCAATGGCATGTGGAAAATCATTGGACAATATGATCAATATTGCACACAAGTAAAATTTTGCTAAAGAAAATTCAAAAACAGAAGCTTCTGACGGCAGCTCAAACTGGATTCAGATGAGGAGGTGGAATGAGAGATACTATTGCTGATGTTACAAGGATCTAGGCTGAAAGCAGAGAAGGTCAGAAGTTTACATGTGCTGTATTGACTATACAAAGGCTTTCAATTTTGTGGATCATGACAAACTATGGACAACATTGTGGAAAATGAGAGCCTGTACATAGACCAAGAGGCAGTTGTTTGAACAGAATAAGGGAACACTGGATGGTTTAAAATTAGGGAAGGTGTGTGGCAAGGTTTTATTCTTTCGCTTATTTACTCAATATTTATGCTGAGCAAATAAACTGAGAAGCTGAATTATATGAAGAAGAACATAGCATCAGGATTGGAGGAAGACTCCTTAACAACTTGTGATATGCAGATGATACAACTTTACTTGCTGAAAGCCAAGAGGACTTAAAATATTTACTGAAGAAGATCAAAGACCACAGCCTTTGGTATGGGTTGCACCTCAATGTAAACACAACAAAATTCCTCACCACTGGACCACTAACTAACATCTTGATAAACAGAAAAAAGATTGAAGTTGTCAACAACTTCATTTTGTTCGGATCAACCATCAACACAGAAACAGCATTCAAGAAACCAAACAATGTATTGCATTTGGCAAATTTGCTGTACAAGACCTCTTTAAAGTGTTGAAGAGTGAGATGTCAGTTTGAGGACTAAGGAGTGCTGGACCCAAGCAAAGGTATTTCAAAAAGCTTATATGCACGTCAAAGTTGGACAATGAATAAGGACCAGAGAAGAATTGATACATTTGAGTTATAGTTTTGGAGGAGAATATTAAAAGTACCGTGGACTGTCAAAAGAACAAACGAATGTGTGTAGGAAGAAGTACAGCCAGGATGATCCTTAAAAGCCAGGATGGCCAGGATTTCATCTCTCATACTTCAGACACACTATCAGGAGAGACCAGTCCTTGGATAAAGACTTGATGCTTGGTTAAGTGGAGGGTCAGCAAAAAAGAGAATGACCCCAATGAGATGGATTGGACAGTGGCAGCAGCAATGTATCAAGAGTAGCAGCGAATGTGAGGTTGGCTTAGGGCCAGGCCATGTTTCATTCAGTTGTGCAACATACCTTGGCATCAGAGGGAAGTGTTAGCTATGAGTTGGTGCCGACTTGATGGCACCAAACAACAACAACCACAGGAAGACATAAATCTGTGACGTGGTTTTACTGTACTCGTGCACAGGAATTGATCTGTGAATTGCTGTTCTTTTCCTACTTCATACAGTACTGCCACTCTGTCCTCACTGTCTCCTATTTCCTGTCTCTTCCAGCTCCAATCCATCATGTACTCCGCTGTTAGGAGCCCAATCATGAGCTTATTTCTGATCTTAAACTTTTCATCCTTAATGTTCTTCAATGACTTCCCATTGCTTAGAATCCAGAGTACTCAACTGGATATTAAGGCACCACACTAACTGGTCCCAGTCTATGCTTTAAAGATATTTCCCTCTATACTTACTCAAGTTCATTCTGGTTGTTGCAGGGTCAGGTCCAAGTTTCTGCTCAAAATGTTCAACACTACTTGCAGAATCTCCTATTCTCCCTGTTCTTCATACCTCAGCTCGTCTCACCTCTCAAGGCTTACCACATTTTCCATGTCCATCCCAACTGTCACTTTCTCAGGTAAGTTCTCCTCATGAATGTGCTCTGAAACTCCATGTGCTCTCTCTCTGTAAATGTCTTGTTCTATTTATCACAGCCTATGACAGTGACGCCTAAGTTGTTTTCTTCTAATTGTTGTTATTAACTGCCACTAAGTCGGTTCCCGTCTATGGTTTCTGAGGAGTGGCTGGTGTGTTTGAATCACCGACCTCTTGGTTAGCAGTCTAGTGCTTATCTTACAGCATCACACCAGGATTCCTTACCAAACTATATATTCCCTTGGGATATAAGCTTCACATATTTTTATTAAATTGACAGTGTTCGATACAAGGGGGCTTCAAAAAGTTTGTGAAAAATTTAGTTAAAAGGTATTGGAATTTTTCCATAAACATTTTGAAGGTAATGATGGATGACTGTGATTATGTGGCTTAAAAAAAATAGTAAAACATCAACAAAAATTTCTATTATTAAAAGATATAACAAAGTAAAATGTTAAAAGTCATTTATGGATTTTCATCTGTGCTTCTTCTTCCCAGAAGAAAATAGATCTAAGACTTTAGAAGCAAGACCTACTTCATCTTTGCATTTCTACTCCCTTGCATAATGCCTGAAAATTTGAGATTCTGATAAAATGCCCTTCGTTTCCTTCAGTGAAAGAGTTCTTGGTTTGATAGCAGTATAGTCAATCATATCGCCACAAGGCGCACACTCTTTAGATGACTAAACTCCTGTACCAGAACAAGTGACCGTGGAAGTGAGAAAAGTTGCCCATGCAGCAATCATAATGACAACAAATCTTAGTAGAAGAGGAAAATGTTAGCTAGAGACACTCCCTTTTTCTGGATGAGCTGGGAGTGGTGGCTGTGTAGCACAGAGAATAAAGCACTGGACCGATAGGTCAACTTGAACAGCAAGGTCTGCTATTCAAACCCACTGGTAGGTCACTCCTCAGAAACCCTATACAGAGTTGCTATGAGATGGAACTTACTCCACAGCAATGAACAACAATGGCATATCAAGATCAGAGAAAAATGTTTATGATTTTAAGATAAATAGCATATATCAGTTTCATTGTTTAATAGATGTGATTCACTAGAGCTAATATTGTGGCCAGAGAGAAAACAGTACTAAAATGGTGGCAAAACCAATTTATTAAAACTGGATTTACATAGTTGTCTTTTAGCTTCAAACAGAAAATGTCTATTTTAATAAAGATATTTCAACAGACCTGATGAAAATGGAAAATATTCATGTCATTTCTTCTGGCACATACTAGTATGCATAAATTTCTTACATAATTTATGGGTGAAAAAAACTTGATATGTGAATGTTATTTTCTTGTGTTGATAGAAATTTGGCAGCCAATGAGCACCACCCTTCACATACAAAGTGGCTCAATCAACCACTGGCCTTTTCTTACAAAACTGGTGTAATCTGTGTCCCCTTAATAGAATAATGACAATGGTGTTTTCCAATGTGCAATAAAAAACTATACAACAATAGCTGTTTATTTTGGCCCAGGGACTTTGTACAAAGATCCAAACTATGTTTCCCCTTCTTAAAAATTTATACTGTCCAAAAAAGTCAAGCTGAGAAAGAATCATAATTTCAACCTTCCTTTTTTGCTAAAATCTTTAATTTGGGGGAATGCAAACAAATTTTTCAAAATTATTTAAAATATTTGAGAGACTCAATCCATGGATATACCACAATCTTTTCTCCTGAAACCATTCCAAAGATTGATTGTTTGCTCTATTTTCGTATACTTGAGAATGAGATACGTATGTTTAATGTAATTAGAACTTTCAACCAAAGTAATATCCTCTTTTCTAAAACAAAAAGTCAATGTTTTTCTCCTCTTTTATAAACAGGCTATCCAAGCCAAAAAAACTTAAACTAAATTAAAACAAATTTTAGTCTAAGTATGGCGCTGTGGATTAATGTGCCAGACTGCAAAGCCATTTGGACTGCAAAGTTGGTGGTTCAAGCTCACCAGCTGCTCCTCAGAAACCCTATATAGGGTCGCTATGGGTCGGAATGGATTTGATGACACTTAACAACAACAACATTCTTAAAACCACGTACCAAAAGTGTCTTCAGTGACATGCCTTTTAAACTGACAAACTCTTTGGCAGCTGAAAACATTAGCAAGAGAAACTGTAAAGGATTTAAAATGTGTTGGAAAACTTTCAGAGAATATCTAAGCACACATTGCTTTAAAAACTTGAAGCAAAATTCTAAATCACACCTGAAAGCTAGAGTAGTTATCAGAAGTGTGAAAAGCCTAGAATAAAAGAGAAGGATTAGACACTGAAAAAACGACTCTCTGGTAGCACAGATGGTTAAGCGCATGGTTACGAATCAGGCTGCGAACCTTAAGGTCAGCGGTTCGAAACTACCAGCCGCTCCGCGGGAGAAAGATGAGGCTTTCCACTCCCATAAAGATTTACACCCTCGGAAACCCTGTACAGGGTCGCTATGGGTTGGACCCGACTCGATGGCACTTAACAACAACAACAACAACTATCTGAAAAGTTGGTTTTTCGAACCCACCAAGAGGCTCCTTGAAAGACAGACCAGGCTCCTAAATCTTGAAAACCCTAAGTCCTATGGAGCAGTTCTATTGTGTACATTTCATGTCACCATGAGTGTGCATCATTGGCAACTAACAACAACGTATCCTGAGAAAGATAAAGACCTCAGATCTGTGGAAAAATATATCTGAGAAATACCATCATTTATGTACACAGATGTGTATATTCTGAGTGTCTATCGCTGTATAGGGGAGGAAAATCTTCATTCAAAAGGAAAAGAGTGAATCAGAACAAAGGCAAAGCAACCTCAAGAATGGCCGAAGATTCCTGTACGAGGTTTTATTCAGGCAAAGAGAACAGCAGGACTCTTGACCATTTTCCTCAGCCTGTCATTATTCATGTATTGAATTAGCCCTTCAATAAGCATTTTTCAGCTTCCACCAGTGATGTAGTACAAATGCACTTGGCAGCTAACTAAAAGGCTGGAAGTGGATTCTAACCTCTATGCAGAGCATGCTAGACAAAAGGCCTGATGATCTACCTAGAAAAAGAAAATCAGCCACTAAAAATCCTATGGATCACAGTTCTACTTTGACATATTTGGGGTCACCAATGTCAGCGTTGACTTGATGGCACCTGGGTTTTTTGTTTGCTTAGATCATATGCCAGGTACTTTTCAGGGGACTCAAGATGAGCAGCAAATATATCTGCTTTTATGGAAATGACATTCTAGTTCTAGTGATGGTGGCTGTGTGCCATGGAGTCAGTTCTGACTCACAGTGAGCCTGTATAGTGGTTTTGAGGCTGTAAGTCTTTATGGGAGCAGAAAGTTTCATCTCTCTCCTGTAGAGTGACTGGTAAATTCAAATACTGACCTTGTGGTTAGCAGCATAGTTCCTAATCCACTACACTACCAGTGCTCTTTCAGTTCTAGTAGGACTGACATTTATTGATAATTAAAAAGTAAATAAATGTAAAAGAAAATATCAGCTGAGGATAAATGCTATAAAGAAAGCACGACAGGGTTACTGGACAGTGTTGGGGAGTGGTGAGGATGACTCACATAACTGAGGCCCAGACAAGTCCTGCCAGTTGAGCTGAGACCTCAAAGGAGCCAGTTATGCCAAAATCCAAAGGCAGGCCATTCCAGACAAGGGGATAGTTTGCTTGGCAGTCTAGTGAACCTAAGGAAAGTCTGTGTGGCTGAGTTTAGTGAGCAAGGGGAGGAGATAGTGAGATGAGGGCCTTAAGGAGGAAAAGAGTTTGATTTTATTCTGACTGCAATGGGAGGCCATTGGAGGGTTTTAACAAACAGGATTATATAAACTGATTTATCATTGTTTTAAGATCACCTGGATTGCTGTGTGAATAATAGATTATAGGGCTATAACGTAGAAACAGCAAGACAGTGAGGTTTTGCTATATAGTACAGTCAAAGACTGGTAACAGCATGGGTTAGGTAATACCGATATATAAATTGAGACGTGAATGATCTGGATATATTCTAAAGGTGGTGGTGATTATGTGCAGTGGCGTTAGTTCCAACTCATAGCGATCCTATGTAGGGTGTCTGAGGCTGTAAATCTCAGAAAGTCTCATCTTTCTCCCATGAAATTACTGGTAATTTCAAATTGCTGACTTTTACATTAGCAGCCCAACTCGTCGTAACCACTACAGTTGACAAGATTTAAAAAGGACAAGGGAGCTGTGTAAAAAATGACAATTGTAATAACATTTGGACTTAGCAACAGGGTAGAGAGTGGGGCCATATAATGAAATGCAAAAAACTAGAGAAGTAAAATTTTTTTTGTGTGTGTGGGAAGATTTAAGAATTGTTTTAGCCATACTGAATTTGAAATGCCTACTAGGCATCCAAGAAACTCTAATGCCACAGTGGGTTAAGTGTTGTGCTGGTAATCAATAGGTCAGCAGTTTGAACTCACCAGTCATTCCATGGGAGAAAGATGAGGCAATCTGCTTCAGCAAAGATTTACAGTATTAGAAACTCTATGGAGCAGTTCTACTCTCTCTTAGGGTCACTATGAGTTGGAATTAACTCAGCAACACTGGGCTTGATCTTAGGTATTACACATCTGTGGTAAAGTAGACTTACTTGATAGGGTTCTTCTGTCCATAGTCTTTGAAATTCCCACCAAATGATTGGTTGTTGTTGTTGTGCGCTGTGGAGTCGGTTCTAACTAAGAGCAACCCTGTACAGGGTTTCCGAGGCTGTAAATCTTTACGGGAGCAGAACACCTCATCTTTCTTCCACAGAACAGCTGGTAGTTTCGAACTGCTGACCTTGCAGCTCGCAGCCCGATTCGTAACTACTATGCTACCAGAGTTCCTTAAATGATTGGTAGGATCAAGCAATAAGGTGTTTTGTTGTTGTTGTTAGGTCCCATTGAGGACAAGACTCTAATTCAGAGATTGGTCAGTTTGGCCATTCTGCTGGATTTAAAAGAAGCCATCTCACGAACAAGAACAGAAGATAGCAAGAGCATCAAGAAAGAAGAGCCATGAGCAGAGTACAGTCTCAGAGTTGGCAGCAACGAGGCTTCCCAATCCATGGACTGAGTGAAAATGCGGGATTTCAGGTAGGAGGATAGCTTGCAGAATATACCCTTTGAGCATTTATCCACAGCACTGAAAGAGCTTTCTAACACTTGCCTGAGGTGAGGCCAAGAGGCTAAGTGACTAAGAAGCTAAGGTCAAAAGTCAGGTATCCCTGTAGTATGGCTAAGAAGTGTTCTTGACAGAACTGCTGAATCTTGAGTTGCTTTTGATCCCAAATTGTACCCTGTTCACATCCCTAGTAAACCCCATAATCATGAGTATTTTCTGTAAGTTTTGTGTGGCCAGTACAATGAATTATCAAATCCAGCATAGAAGTAGAGAGTGCCATGGGAGAAATGGCTAATGTCAGGATAGTATAAAGAAAGTTGTCGGGTGAAGGCATGTCTGACCTCTGCCTCATATGAATCAGCTTTGGGCTGATGTAGAATTTTATTCTCCTTTCTCCTTGTGAATCCAGAGGAGGTCAGACATGGTCCCATGCCATTTTTTGCAAGCGGAAATTTAAATTTAAATCTGACAGTTGGAGCATAGCAGCTTGAAACTCAGTGGAGAGGACAGAGCTGGAGGCATAAATTAAATGGCATGGAGATGGTATTTAAGGTCATGAGATTTCTTAGGAAGGGAGACTTAAAGAGTGTGGGTGAAGCTCTGGAGGATGTAGTATTTAACAGCAGAACAGATGTAGATGTGCCATCAAAAGAGACCAAGAAGGCACAGCTCATGGGTTAAGAACCATCCCAGTGAAGTGTCCAAGAAGGCAAATAAAAAAGACTTTTTAGAAAGTCTTTAATCAACTATCAAATGCTGCCAAGATGAAGACAAAAATGCATTCTCCATAGCGATATCACTAATCCACAGTTATATTCACTAATATAATCATCACCAGCATTATTAAAACCATTTTCCAAACACTGAATCTATGCCCTGATGAGACAATGGTTAAGCTCTCAGCTGCTAAATCAAAAGGTTGGAGGTTCAAACCTATCAGTACTCTATGTAAGAAAGATGTTTCTGTAAAGATTTAAAGTCTTAGAAACTCTGTGGGGGAAGTTCTACTCTGTTCTATAGGGTTACTATAAATTGGCATTTACTAGACAGCAGTGGGTTTGCTTTGGGGTTGCATTAAGTGCCAGGCACTGCACCAAGTATGACTAAACTCTCTTTTTAACACTTGCAATAGCTCTTATGAAATAGAAACTTTTACCATACTCATTTTATAGACCAAGACATACAGAGGTTAGTTTATTAGCCAAGATCCTACATGTCATGTACCCTGGAGTTTAATTAGAAGCTATGCAGTCAGACTTAAGAGCATTTTTTCTTGTTGTTGTTATGAACTCTGTGGCAGTGTTACTCCAAGTGTGGTCCAGCTACTAGAACGGCATGTTACTGGATCATAATGAGATAAATACAGAAATTAAGAGTAAGCATTTAGAAACATTTGTGGCAATAAATTTTCCAATCTATTATGGGCCAATACTTTCACATCCCCTTGGGATGGTATTGGCCCATAATAGATTAGACAATTTAACAATTAACAACAAATCCTTTACCATTGATATCATGAGAGACCTTTCTTAACAATTCCTTCAAACTCCTCAGAAGCAAGCCTTTCATTTATTCTTTTCTCATAAAACTTGGACTTACACCTACTGAACCAGAACTTCTGTAAGGGGCTAAACTAACTATCTAGCAACTAACCCAGCATTTTAACTCAAGGCAATACCATTGCATAAACTTATTATAATGTAACATGCTCTTGGGACTTGAAGTGATATAAGAAAATTTTGAAATAAAAAAAATTATGCATGTTTTTAATAGCATACTACAAACATGGAGTCTTACTAGAACAGTGACCACAGTGACCTGATGTCAACAGCTTGGCTTCATTTCATTTTGCTGGTTGGTGCTATCGGAACTGGGCCACAAGGTCGACAGTTCAAACTCACCAACCACTCATCAGAAATCCTATACACAGGGTTGCTATGAGTTGGAACGGACTCGATGGTACTTAACTGAAACAAGTGACTAGTTTTCTTATGATCAACACATAAAGGAAATGAACAACTGACATCTAATGAAAATAAAACTCTTTCTGAATTTCACAAGATTAGAACATGCTATCTTTCTAGTTCTTAATTTCCAAATGGTTCTTTACTATATTTTACCTTGTATAATTGCCTTCTTCCTGCTATTAACCTATAAATGACTTCTGGGCAGAGATTCTTGTTGTTGTTAAAATGTTATTGAGTTGATTCTGACCCATAATAACCCTTGACAGGGTTTCCAAGGAGCAGCTACAGGGTTTATGAGGAAAGGTGGGTTTGAACCACAATTAGTAAGAGACTGAGTCTTACTGATTGCTTTCTTCTCAGTGCCTAACCTTGAGCCAGAATTTAGAGTCCTGTTGTAATGCTGTAGGATAAAACTAAGGATCTACAGTTTTATAGTTTTTTTTTTTTATACATAAAACAAAGGTTGATTTGAACCACAGATTGGCAGTTCAAACTCACAAGGCACTGCTTAGCAACCCAGGGTTGCTATGAGTTGGAACCAACTCAACGACACTTAACAACAACACCAACCTACTGCCCGGCACATAGTATATACTCAGTAAGTGCTCAATTCCCTAGGTTTGGCTTTGATGTTACTAGCCCGAGACTTCAACGACAGGTTGTTTTGATCAATCACATCCACCTTTTCAAACAGCAATAACAAGGGGAAGAATAAATATAAATCAAAACCCTACTTGTCACTTCTCTCTCTGACATTGGTAGTACTTCTTCCTCTGACCCTAAGCACCTGGAGCTAGGTCAGACTCACAAGCTGAATGACCCAGTCCTCCATATTACCAAGTTGCCCCCAAACTTCAGACATCAGCTGCAAGTATGGGTGTTCCAGTGCCTCCTCATTTATGACTCGTTGGATACAAATTTGAGGGTTCCTTCCATCCCCTCAGGGTATCATACCAGTAGTATGATCAAGAGTACTCAGTACTCTCTCAGTTCTGACCTGCTGGCTTCCAATACTCTCTCTGGTTCCATAATTCACTGGAACAACTCATAGAATTCACACAAAAAAATGCTATACTTACAATTACAGCTTTATTATAGAGGATACAAGTCAGGATCAGCATAAAGAAGAAACACATAGGATGAAGTCTGGGAGGATTCCCAATGCAGTGCGTCCATGTCCTAAACTGAGCCCATCACTCGCCTATAAACAGGTAGCTTTTGGCAACCAGGAAGCTAATGGAGATTCAGTGTCCAGAGTTTTCACTAGGAATTTTTGCAATGTCATGTGAGATGATCATCATGAGGTTATCATCACGAGATGTGCTCCTCTGGCCTGGTCAGACCACATCCCAGAGCCACCTCATCACTTTACCAGCATAACCTGTTAGGTGTGGTCTGGGTCTGGAATCCTTATCAAAAACACTTAAATTCCAAGGTTGTTTTTAAAGAGATTATCTCTCAGGAACCAAGGGCAAAGATCAAATTCTTTGGGTTATGTTACATTCTAAATCCTACATAGATATAGTAATGGTACCTAAATAATATTGTTTTGTTTTGTTGGTTATATGATAAATCCCTGAGAACTTTTGTTTTATCTGTCTGTAAAAGAAACGACAAATTCCCACTGTCCTGGCCTAGGCCTGAGATAAAGTAGATAAAGAGAGCTGCTGAATGAATATATGTATTTATATCTGAGTGGACAAATTCATGAAAGTAATCCATCAAGAAAGATTCTTCCCATAGTTATTTCATTTACTCAGCAATGAGTTCCTACAATATGCTCACAGCACTAGCATAAAGGCGATTCTGGGGTTTTCAGTCAAATGGGCAGCAGACGGTATGGAAACCATCACATATGTATGTAATTTTCTTCAAAGTGCTATGAAGGAGTACATGTTCTACTATGAGGATCAGAGACGGTTGCTTTAAGGTCCACCTAAAAGAAATGGGCAATTTTATTCAAAATGTAGACAAGGGATCAGTTATGCCACAAAACCACTAAGTCTTTACAGGAACTAGGTCTCTAGGCATAGAGAAAGTGATCAAGAAAGATAATAGCTGGACAAATATGTCAAACCTTCTCTTAGGCAATCTTTAAATATAGGTTAGAGCTTTTTATGTGTACTGATTTTGTGTAGTCTTGTTTCCAGATAGAAGGTCATACTCAGCGACCTCAAGCTGCCCTATGCACACATTCCTTACCATACTATGATTCTTTTACTAGTCCTAAGCAGCTCAGCAATGTTTCTGAGGTAAATCAAAAAAAGAAATATGCTTCTGGAGCTGAAAAACAATGCATTCCCCTTATTCTCCCATAACTCAGGAAAAACAGCTGAGCGAAATTTTGGTCAAACTTTCCAAAAGTTTTGGGCTGAAGACAAGCATGGAAAAATTCAAGTCCAAAGGAGAATTTTCCAGAAATTTAGAAGTAAGTGAAAACAGGGGGTTATAGCAGTTCAGCATTTGCTGCCAGGAACAAAGTATATATGATATTATTTATTGCTGAAAGCTTTTCAGAGAGGCAGCATCTGGTTTCAGTGAGGTCTTGCTTTCATCCCATCCAGCAGCTACACTGAACACTGCAGCACAGGGGGATCAACCAATTTGCCAAGGTGACACAGTGAGTTAGCAACTCTTTCCAGATTAGACCACAAGCGCCTCCTGGCTCCTCCAGTGCCAAAAACCAGTCACCTGACGGACAGAGAGTTTCACACTTTTTATTGACTCCAACTGGATTCTTCATTTGGGATTCTCTATTTGTGTTTGCATTTCCAGAGTCCCATAAAGCCATTCATTCTCACTTTGCCACAGCTCTCTAGTGGGTAGATCAGATATCAACTTGGTTCCCTGTGAATGCCAAACTTCACTACCTCCTTTAACTAGGATTTACTCATCTAGACTAAGTGTGCTAAATGGCAGGAGAAGACAGAAACCCTCCTGCAATGTTCCTCTCACGCTGGGACAGAGGAAGAGAGCCATCCAAAGGCAAGTTAACTTTGTAGAGAGAAGCCAGGCTTTCTGCTTTGTTCATTCCAAATGTGCCACACTGGGACAGGGGAAAAGCTGAGGGAGATGAGGTTAACTCTGCCAAAAGAAAGCGCCCTGAACTTTACTATTCACTGAGATGTTTTCTCAACAGTGCTATTTCTTACAGGGGGAAAATGAGTTTCTTCATTCTTTTCACATATGTCTTCCATATCCCCACGATAAAAGGAGGGTTTGTGTTCCACATATGTTCTCCTTACATTCCAAGAAAGCCATATATTTGAGTTATAAGAGGAATAAACAAGTCTTTCTCAATACCAAGGGTACTCACCAATCGATATCTTCCTCTTCGTCTCCCACTGTGTGTGAGAACACACATGAACCATAAATTATTAATATTATGAATTTCTATTTTTATGAAAAAAAAGGGAAAGGAGGGATGGGGCAAAAAAGGGAGAGTATTATTACCTGTTTTGTTTTTTAAGGTTAAATTCCAATCCGGTAAACAATTTGACAGAGAACTCAGCCCATTAGTTGTGTGAATAGACAAGGCTTACTCTAAAATGATAAAAGGTATCAGGAAGGGAACAAGACCTCACTTGGTTCTTATGGCCTGCTAAGGCCACAGACAGGACACAGCATCAAGAGGAAACATCCAAGAGTTGGAAGTATACAACAAAGCCACGAAAACATACTGTTTTAATAACGTAAAACATGTCCACTTTGAGTGGCAGCAACCTAACTTCACTTTAAGTCTGAAGGAACAATACCACTGGGAAGCATATAACAATTTAAAACAATGTCAATATAATAGGATTTAAGAAACTTTTATTTAGAACATATTGCTGATGTCAAAGCACAACATGAACCCCAAACATTTCATTTTGTGTTTCTCTTACATTACAATTATCTTTTTTAATTGGAGAAGAAACAGGTCCTGACTCTATACAAGTGATGACATTTCAAGCATGTGAATCCATGTTTTGGTTTTCATATGCATGCAATTCTCCTTTGACTTAATATTCTAAGGGTTGGTGTTATTGTTACTAAGTGCCCTGGAGTCAGTTCCGACTCATAGCGACCCTGTATAGGTTTTTCCCGAGGAGAGGCTGGTGGTTTGACCTTGCGTTTCAAACCGACCTTGTGGGCTAGTGCTTATCCTACAGCACCACACTGATAGCTACCCTAATTTTAGTATTGTATTTATCTACCCAACATTTACTATGTGTTGAGTACTAATTTGGGACCAAAGTTATAGCCCTGGGCAACATAGAGAAAATTCATGCCCTTGTGAGGTTTCCAACCCAACAGTTGTGTTCTATTTCAAACTTTAGTTATTGTTTGGGTAAAGCTCAGTACATTTGAAATTTAAAAAGGAAGCTTCCATCCAAGGAAAATTCTTAGGTTATTACTTTCTCTTTGAAATTTATTTTCTCAACCTTCCAATTAGCCCATTTGGTATTAAACCCAGAGCTCCTGCCATTCTTAAAGGAAAGAGCTAGGACATGAAATGTTGTTGTTGTTAAGTGCCGTCTAGTTGGTTCTGACTCATAGTGACCCTGTATAAGGTTTCCAAGGAGCCACTGGTGGGTTTGCACCATTGACCTTGCGGTTGGCAGCCCAGTGCTTATCCAACAGCGCCACACCAGAACTCTATGGCATGATATAGAAACTCATTTTTTCAAAGCAAAATGAACAAACAAACTTGTATCATATATGACATGATACAGGCTTTTTGTTGCTGTTGTCGTTTTATTTTTTTGCTTTGAGAAAATCAGTTTCAAAATAATAAGAAATTAACCAGTAGAGTCAGTTGCTACATACCTAAGTGCTATAACAGAACCCAGGAAAGGCAGATTGAGAAAGATACATTCAATCCTTTCTCTGCCATAAAAAAAGCCAAACTGACAACTTTTGCAAGCACCAGTAAATAATTATACATCCTGGCAATCAAATGCAAACAATCAGGTTTCAAAGTTTGCCCCAAGCAACTGTCCATAAGATCCTTTGTGCCAAAAGGATCAATATGATCACAGGGGTCACGAGGCAACTGGCCAGGACAGAAGATACACAGGTCTACGCCTCTGCTTGCTGATGAGCTTTCGGGTTTTCCAAAGTCACAAGTATGTGCCCATATTTTTCTTCTTAGGAAAACTAAGGAGTTGGTTATTTTGTACTTGGGATTTTCCCACTTTCCCTTTTATGCTTTCTCTCCATTTTCCCCCTCCCTTTATCTCCATTTTCTTTTGTGGCTTCCTTCTCTTTCCTTCATGGTTTCTCTCCTACTTTCCCTCTATGTGAACACACTGTTCCAAGCTCTTCACGTGTTTTACTTCACTTGAACCTTACACAATCCTATGAAGAAGCTCTGAATCATCCTTTACTGCAGAAGGGGCCTTGGCATCCAAGATCCCACAGCTGGGAAGGAGCCGAGCCAGGATTCCAATCAGTCTGACTCCAGAGTCCTCAACTGTGCTATGCAGCCTCTTAAGTGACTTTTGGTTTATATGATTATGATAAAGATGAATGGTTTTCAAATGTTAAGTAAGAAATTAATAGTGATGTCTGTGAAATTAACCTTAGCCTTTGAGGTCTGAGAAAAACCTAGCAAACTGTGACTTCACTCAACTACTCTCAAGGTGGTAGCAGTGGTGTTAAGTGCCGTCAACTTGGTTCCCACTCACAGTGACCCTGTACAGGGTTTCCGAGGCTTTAAGTCTTTGTGGGAATAGAAAGTGTCATCTTTATTCTGGAGGGCTTGAACCATCGACCTTGTGTTTCCCAGTCCAGTGCTTATTGTATGGAGCTACCCAAAGTGGCAGCTAGGGTGGTAATAAATACAGCAGTTCCTGGGTGGTGACACGAATTGTTAATTCACTCGAACTACAAGGTTGGTGGTTCCAGTTCATGCAGATGCACTTTGGAAGAAAGGTCTGGCAATCTACTTGTAAAAATTCAGTCATTGAAAACCTTATGGAGTACAGGTCTACTCTGACATGCATGGACTTGCCATAGGTTGGAATTAACTCCATAACAATTGTTTGGGTTTTTTTTCCCCTAGATTAATCAATGTAGTAATTTATTAAAGAGACTTTTGCCTCTCTCACATGGAAGCATATTGATAAAAGTCTGGAACCGATTAGAGGCTATAATGATCAAAACAAACAAACAAAAGTAAACAATAACAACAAAAACCTAACTTTATTACGGCACAGTTATTCTGTGTCCTCTTCAAAAATAAACTAAAATAAAGTCTTGTTTCTATTAACATTTGTTATTGTTATTTGTTTCAGGAATCAGGAAGAGCTTTCAGTGGCCTCAGTTCTTAGATTTAAACTAAACAATTTCACCCAAAGAAAGCCAAAATATCAGTCCCTACAAGTCCTGAAAATCAACATATGTAATGAGCTCATTTGCAGGCTCTCATAAAATGGAAAGGATGGAAAAGTTGTTACTACTCTCTTCTCATTGAAATCTTTACAACTCAACTCTCTTCTTACGGATTCTGTGAAATGGACCACCCACTGAACTTTCTCCAGCTAAATAAACAGCTACAGATGAGAGAAATGCAGACTTCTTGGCTGTTTTTATATCCACTCAGTGTTAATTCCAGACTGAGTTCCAGTAGGTTACAGACACAATGCAAGAGAATGAAGCCTGGGTCTCAATTAACCCATACTGCCAAATGCATAGACTCATTATGCTATCACTTTAACTTTTGTCCGCCATCACTCTTGCCTCAGAATCACTCCTTAGTGATAGGAGCCAAATGCTATCTGGATGATACAGAGCATAATGACATGGATCCTGTGGGAAAGAGATTGCAGCAGATATAAAGCTCAATTCCACTAGTAAACTGATAGTATTTAACAATAGGAAGCTAATATACAGGAAGATGAAGGGAAAATTGGTAATAGTTGTAAACAGTAGCTGTCTGCATGAAAGAGGGATGACTAGCTTTTGCCAAAATAAACAACAAGGAAAAGCAAACTCAGTTCTTACCAGTAAGGCAAAATTGCTTTCTGGATTTGCAATCATTTTCTCTTAGAACCAGTCTTTGGTTTCTTAAAAGTGCCCAGGTTCACTGTCTCTATGAAACTTTGATGAGATCTGGGAGAAAGCATCAGCTGAGGTATATATTAGGAGTCCTAGTATGGCATTGTAGAAGCACTGGACTGCTAACCCCAAGGTCAGTGTTTTAAACTCACCAGCTGCTACTTGGAACCCCTTTACATGAGTCTCTATGATTCACAATTGACTGGATGGCATTTATCAGTAACAGCAAAATATATATTAAGGAGCTCTGGTGAGTTATGCATTGGGCTGTTAACTGAAAGGTCAGCAGTTTGAATCTTCCAGCTGCTCTTTAGGAGAAAGAGGATGATTTTTTGCTCCCATTAAGACTTACATTTCTGGAAGCCCTATACATGGTCACTGTGAGTCAGAACTGACTCAAAGGCACTTAATAACAACAATACGTAAGCTGGAGTCCTGGTATGGCACTGAGGGTTAATATGCTGGACTGCAAGATTGGTTTGAACTGCAAGGTCGGTGGTTCAAGCTTAACCAGCTGCTCCTAGGAAACGCTATAAAGGGTCACTATGAGTCGGGACCGTATTAACGGCACTTGACAACAATAACAACATATGTAAGATATTGAATTTTGGTTAAGCCTCCATCATGTTTTATGGAGTCTTGGTATGACGCTGGACTGATAACTGAAAGGTTGGAGGTTCAAACCCAGTACCCACCATTCAGTGTCACAATGAGTCAAAATTGACTGGATGGCACTTAACATGTACTCTTGGAAATTTCAGTCTGTGCTGTTGATAACAGGTGACTGCCCTCTCCTGGTAACTTTTTATGAGATTGTTTGTTTGTAATCTTAGCTATTTCCTATGGCTCTTCCTTGTCTGAGATGTCTCCCAGTCAAATGCCCTGTTGTATTTGTCCTTAATGACTCAAATGCCTTTGAGATGTCTATGGGCTAAACAAAGGAAACCTTACATAGTGGCTTGATCAAGTAGAAATAGTATTATACTATCTGTGAGGACTATCTGGTAGAGTTCTGGTGTGGCACTATGGGCTAATGCATCAGACAGCAAAGTTGTTTGGACTGCAAGGATGGTGGTTTAAGGTTACCAGCTGCTCCCTGGAAACCCTATACAGGGTCACTATGGGTTGCAATTTACTCAATGGCACTTAACAACAACAACAACAATCTGTGAGGACTGTTCTTCACACAACCATTTTTTCCCATCCTTCCCTCCCATTCTGCAATGATCACAGATCTTCACCAATGTCTCCACCAGGAACAAATCTGGAAATTACCTCACCAAAGATCCTAGTCTACTTGTTCTCCTAGCCTCTCATCTTACTTAGGCCCAACTCCAGTTTTTCAATGCCATTTCTCAAACCTAGCCTCTGGGTCTACTGGATTCTCCACTTATGTTGGTCATGAAGCACTAAAGAATTTCTTACTTCTTGACTATGGTCATAGATAGCAAGAAATCTGTACAAACTCGTTATAACTGCGTCAACTATGACTCATGGTGATGGACCCTATGTGTGTCAGAGTAGGTTCTTAAAAGCTGATTTTTCAGAGTTAGACCACCAAGACAATTCTGAAGCCCCTCTGGGTGTTCTTAAATCTCCAAACTTTGAGGATGACCTAAGTCCAGATAAAACTTGTTTGGAGAGGGATTGTGAGTTCTAACAGGAAAGGAAGACCTATTTTTAAGAAAAACAAGGCTGGAGATCCTACCAAGGAAGAGAGTGTGACTTTTCTATCCAGCGTGGACTCCCTGGGTCTGTCAATCCAAAGAGGTGGCCCTGATGATGGGAAATTTGCAAAACAAAATTATCTGAGGATTTGTACCCAGAAGCCACTAGTATGTGGTCCATACAGATTCCAAAAGTTAATACAAGATAAACCCACTGACTTCAACAAACGTTCTTCTTAAATTAGCAGTTTATCTTCAAGATCAGTTCTGGTAAAGAAATTACCCATTTTTACTAAGAAAATCAAGTTCTGAACAAAGTAAGTTTTATTTGTCTTTCCAATGAATGATAAAATAATTTCTGAAGGACCTTAAGGATATTAACAATTACTTTTTTAATATTGATCGCCATTAATGCTTTGAGTCAACTCATGCTTAATCCCTAAAGACAGGAAGGGGTGGGGTTAAGAGGTAAGAGACATAAACAAAGTCACATATAATCCCTAAACTTCTTTAATCAAGTTTTAGCCTCAACCTCTCTAAACCCTTCATCAGAGCAATTATGAAATAACCGATGTGACACTGTTAAGCCTCATCTCATCTGTCTCTTCTCCTGGGCCGCTAATGATCTATGCAGTGGCCTCTGTATGGCGGGGAGAAGGCTATAATTCACAAAGTCATTTGGATGCTAAACAAGTACCTGTATGTTTCTTATTGTGATATTTATGTCAACTTCACCAGGCCTGCTGATCAAGAACCTAATCCTAAAGGATTGGGACACAGAGTAAGTTTTGCTGTAGGGAAAATGTAAAAATGAATATTGATAGTTCATTTGTTCATTTCTATATATTTCATTTTTGGTAAGGTGGAGGGTCAGAGAAAAAGAGGACGATCCCCAATGAGATGGACTGGCCAAATGGCAGCATCGATGGACTCAAGTGTAGTCCATCGTAGCAACAGTAGTGAGGTTGGCCCAGGATCAGGCAGTGTTTCATTCTGCTGTGCATGGGGTCGCTATGAGTCGGTACCGACTCGATGATACCTAGCAATAAACAACAACAATAATTTCAGGCACTCAGCCAGACATTGGGAAGATGGTCAGGATCTCTGGCCACAAGGATGTACAATTGACAGATTGAAGAAGCCAGGGTTTGCCTGGGAGAAATGAAGAAAGGCCAGTTTGGTCATATCACCAAAAACATTTCAGAGTTCCCTAACTCCTTATAGAATACAAGCGTATGCCTACGTCTTTCCTCACTTAACTTTACATGTGCACCTCTTGACCATACATGGAGATTGGTAGTGAGTGAAGAGGCTATGTGTTCAAATTCCCATCCAATACTGATTTTCCAGCAAGATACTAGATGCTAGAGCACAGACTAACATCTACAAAGCTATGGACTTCATTTTTAATTATAAGCACAATTGCGTGGATTCTTGGAATGGGAGCAGAAATGCTTTCAGTGGTGGTGGTAGTTGTTGTTAAGTGCTGACCAGTTAGTTCCGACCCCTAACCACCTTGTATAGGGTTTCTGAGGAGCAGCTGGTAAGCTTGAGCCACTGATCTTGCAGTTCAAACTGACTTTGCAATTCAGCGCCTTAACCCACACCACACCAGGACTCCAGTTTCAGTGGTGGAGGGGTACAAAAGGATATACTTCACCTGCATCACTTTAATTTTTTTTTTTACTGGCTGAAATATAAAGGCTTTGAATATTAACATATGTCTGTGGAGAGTGCGGTTAGTATGAAAGTCAGAGCATGACAAAGAAGATATAAAGCCAGGTTTGATAAAAGCCACGTTTCCCTGTTACACATACAAGCACATAAACAAAATCAGAAAAGCAATAGAGTAAAGGAAGACAGATCGTTCTGTATATTGGAAGGAAATTCAGATGAATTCTTACAGAGTTTTAGTTTCATTCATTCATTCAACAATCATTTATTCAACATCATTTATTAAATTCTGAACCTTGTTTTAGGCACTGAGAACATTGCAAACAAAAACAAAGCAAGCAAATTAACAAACAAGCCCATAATCCTTGCCTTCACAACGCTTGCATACTCATGGTGGTGACCAGGCAGTAAGTGAGTAATAGAGATCGGATGATGACAAGTACTATGGAAAAGAATAAACATTGATGTGACAAACAGAATGTTGGATAGGAGTGACAGGGTTGTGCTTTTAAAGATTTGGAGATGGAAAATGGACATGATTGAGGAACATGATAAACAAGACCTGTTCTGAAAAGGACAATTTGAATCTACAAGCCATGAAGAGCATCCCTGGATGGGGTGGGAGGCAGCAGGAGTAACAAGTATACTCAAGTTTAGTGTTTGCCTGACTTTTGAGATACAGCAAAGATGCCAGAAAAGTGTGGAGTACAGTCTGTTCTGTTACGACGTGTGCTTCTACCACAGCGGTGAGCTCAGATGCTATCGGTAAACACTGTGATGATCTGCTTAAGCTATGGAAGATTTTTCTTAAAAAAGGAGAGTTGGAATAATAGGAATAGAAGTATAATCTTCAGCATGAAATGAAAAAGTCCTTAAGTTGAAGTGACTTCAGCTCTACTTAAGAGAATTAAAAATGAGAACTTTCACCTAGCGCTGTCTCCTCAGAGGTACCCTCTCCCAGCTCAGCTCAAGACAGGTGGTAGTAGCAGCTCCATGAGCTCAGAAGGAGCTCTGGTAGCAGAGCGGTTATGAGTCAGGCTGCTAAATTCAAGGTCTGCAGTTCGAAACTACTAGCAGTTTCATGGGCGAAAGATGAGGCTTTTTGCTCCTGTAAAGATTTACAGCCTCGGAAACCCTATGCAGGGTCACTATGACTCCAGGGCACACCACCACCATGAGCTCAGATCTCTATTCATTTCTCAGTTCTTAAACCAGTACATCTGGGCTATTGTTCATTATGCAGTTTTAATCTCACTCAAGTAGCCTCCAGCCAATCAGAACTGCCTTCCGGCCTACATTTGGCTTAGACTCACAATCGACACTCAGGGAAGCAGCAGTCAAGAAATCAAACAACATATTATATTAGGCAAATCTACTGCACAAGACCTCTGTAAAGTATTTAAGAGCAAAGGGATCAGTTTGAGGACTAAGGTGCACCTGACACAAGCCATGGTACTTTCAATAGCCTCATATGCATATGAAAATTGTGGACAATGAATAAGAAAGACCTTAGAAGAATTATGTATTTGAGTTATGGTCTTGACGAAAGGACCATGGATTTCCAGAAAAACAAACAAATCTGTGTTGAAAGAAGTGCAGTCAGAATCCTCCTTAGAAATTGGTATGATGAGACTTCATGTCTCATACTTTGGAAATAATATCAGGAGGGACCAATCCCTGGAGAAGAAAATCATGTTTGATAAAGTGGAGGATCAGCAAAAAAAGAGGAAGGCCTACATAGTGACAACAGCAATGGACTGAAGTGTAATAGTAACTATGAGGGTAACTCATGGCCAGGCTAAGTTTTATTCTGTGGTACATGGGTCACTGTGAGTTGGAGCCAACATAACAACGATATAAACACTCATTAATCCTTAAATGTGCGTAAGGAGTATTCAAGAGACTTGAAAAGACAAGTAATGGTGCTGTAAGATAAGCACTGGGCTGCCAACCACAGGTCAGCGGTTCAAACCCACCAGCTGTTGTTTGGACCCTATAAACGGTTTCTATGAGTCAACACTAACTTGACAGAACTTAACAACAACACTAACATTCTTAGTTGAGCACAGACCCAGTTGGCGTACTACCTATCTAAAGCTTCTCTTGTTAGACCAGTATCTCTATCATGTTGGGCCAAGTAATTCTTTGTTGTGGTGGGATACCTTGTACATTGTAGGATGTTTAACAGCATCCTTGGCCTCTACCTGCCACATATTTCCCCTGTTATGACAACCCAAAATGTCCCCCAAACAAACAAAAACTCCACCAAACCCACTGTTGCCGAGTACATTCCAACTCATAACAAATCTAGAGCACAGAATAGAACAAGCAACTCCAAAGGGTTTCTGAGACTGTATGTTTTTACAGCCTTTTCTTTTTCCCATTCACATATTATCAAATTCTGTCTTAGGGACAATCTTTTTGGTTGAGAAGCTGTCCTAAACTAAGAAAAAAAGTGACCATATTTTTAAGTACAAAACTTTTTTTTTTTAAGAGACAAACAGTGCCTTAAAGGTGAAAAACGTTTAAAAATAAACTCGTTCATAAGCTAAAATGTCAAACTGCTTAGAGAAAGACCCCATAATTACCATGGTGGGCATGAAGTTGCTGTTTCTTTTCCATTTCTAGCAGCTTTTCCATTTGTGTTCATTGCTATCAAACTAACCGCAATCTGGCCTAGAAGTATATGGCATCATCTAGATCTGCTTGTCCTGTATTTGGCCAGACTTCCTAACAGGTGTGTACTTGCCCATCACCCATCAGCACTCGCATGTAAAACTCTGTGGGTCAGAGAAGAACCTCTGAGATCATAAGACCTGCTTCTTTCCATTTAAAGGACAGAACACTGAGGTCCAGAGAGTAGAGTCTGCAGCGCAAACTGCAATGATACACCTCATTGATTGCTGTTGTTGCTTGATGCTAAATGGCATCAAGATGATTCTGACTCATAGCGACACTGTTTCCAAGGAGCGGCTGGTGAGTTTGAACTGCTGACCTTGCAGTTCAAACTGACCTGGAATTTTCAACAATCCAGGCACAGTTCATGTAATTATTATTCAGTAAAGTGTTTCAAATGATGATCTTATGACAATTTTCAAAGTCCTTAGAACCAGTTACAGAAACCAGAGACACTGAGCGGAAAAAAAAAATGTTTTTCAAATTGAAGTCTCAAAAATTTAAGGGTATGTGCCTGCAGCTTTAAGATCCAGATACTTATTTTTGTTTGCTTTATTATAACCCACTGCCATGAAGTAGATTCTGACTTACACGTTGGGTTTCTGAGGCTACAAATCTTTGTGGGAGTGAAAAGCCTCCTCTTTCTCCTGCATGCAGAGTGGATTTGAACTGCTGACCTTGCAGTTAGCAGATGAACATGTAATCCACTGCACCACCAGGGTTCCTTTTGCTTTATTATTACATTGTTGCTGTTAAGTGCCCTCAAGACAGTCCAAATTCACAGCGATCCTGTATACGGTTTCCAAGGAACTGCTGGTGGGCTTGAACTGCTGATCTTTTGGTTAGCAGCCCAGTGCTTAGTCTATAGCACCACATCAGGAGGCCTTGATTTTTTATAGCACATGACTATATAATGTCCCAGTGTGGCACTGTGGGCTAAAGCGCTGGATGGTAAAGATGGTTTAAACTGCAAGGTTGGTGGTTCAAGCTCACCAGCCACTCCCTGGAAACCCTATACAGGATTGCTAGGGGTCAGAACTGACTTGATAGCACTGAATGACAACAACATATAATGTCAGTCAAAGGTAGATTTTAATTAATTTGCCTTCTTGTACTTCTAAATCATGTCTACTAAATAAAATTATGTCTGGGACATGAAAGGAATATTTTATAATTGATTTATCCATAAGTCAGATTGACCATTATCATTATTTCTCTTCCCACCTCCTTGCAATACTGTCATCTACACCCAGGTTTTAAGTCCAAATTAATGTGAAGTGATTGAATTGATCTTGTAAGTATAGGATTCCTAGCCTTGAATCCATTTCTTTCACTAATAGGAGGAAGTCTCTAGAATACACAGCATTCATGTTGTTTTCTTCATGTAGTTATTTTTTGATCTAAAGGAGAAAGAGTAAGGTAGGGAAATGATCAGGTTCAGGTAGTGTTCAGTTGGAGATGACAGCATTACCTAAAAATAGGTACAGCGTGTTTTACTGGCACATACATGCTTTAATTAAAAGGTGTACTCTCTTCTGCCTTGTGCAGTGCCTCAGGCTCTAACTTTACATTGTGATTCCAGGTCTTTGAGATTAAGCTCTCCAAGGTCAGGTATGGGTCTAATTTTTCTCCCCCATTTTCCAAATTCCCTCTCGTGCCCAAGCTTCTGAACAACAAAATTACAACCTTGTACTATGGAGTGGTGTAAAGGTTGTTGGAAAGTGTAAGGAAATTCCTTTGTTCCCGTTTTGAGCTTAGAGAATGATCTCACTCAGAAATGAGTGCATTGTCAAGATATGGGTAAGACCATGGTTCACTTTTTTCCCTGAAAAAGAAAGAAGGAAAAACTGAGGGTGGGACAGGAGGAAGAAGGGTGATGTGAATCATTCTAGATTTTAGAGTGAGAATGTTTTAAAGAGATGTTATATTTCACCTAAAACTTGGTAGACTACACCATCACCCTTTAGCAATGACATGAAACCAAGAAACCCTTTTATTTACAACACATTGTTCATTCATCTAACAAATATTGATAGAGTCCGTTAACTCACTGATATGATGGTAGAGATCCCACAACAAACAAAACAAAATCCTTTCTTACATTTAATGAAGGGGAACAGACAAGAAACAAATAGATGAGATGACATGCAAAGAGAATCGTCATGAAGATAAACAAAACATGGTGAAATGGGGTAGGCAGAGGTGCTAGTATTTTGCTATCAGTTGGAATCAACTTAATAGCCTCTAACAACCATCATGGAATGCTTCTCTGACAACATGACATTTGTTCAAAGAATTTAAGGAAATATAAGGAAGGACATTATGGGTATCTGGGGGAAGATGTTTAATAATATGTTTCAACAAGAAGTGTATTAAATCTCAGACCAGCAGCCTAGTTTATGCTTAGAACAAAAGGGATGATAAAAGAAGAGATGTTGAGAAGGCAACAGGATACAGTCAATGAATATATTTAGTGACTATACTGCCACAGCACTGATTGAACAAACCATACAATTGGGTTATGATTTAAAATCTCTTGTGTGGCTTTTTAACTATGTGGTTCATGGTTATGGTCTTTTGACCTAGATGTGTTGTAATGAGCATGGGATTGTTTTTTGGAGTTATTCTGCATAGCTTAGAGTAGCTGAGAAAACAATAGTTCGTATGCATTACCCAAGTCGATGATATTATTCATTTGAACTGGGAAATTATATAACCAGATCCTGGATAACAAAGTGGCTTAGTCCAGTTTATTAAATTTCATACCTATTTATGAACGAGAAGGGAAGTGGCTGGGCCTGGTAGGAGGGAAGAAAGGGACAATTTTAAGGAGGAAATGCAGAAGAGTCAAGTGTATATAAAAATCTCATGTTATCTGGTTTAATGTTGCCTATATATCCTTCATATGACCTTCCTATCTCAGTGTTCAATATGAATAAGATATTCCAAAGTGAATGAAGTCATCTTCAGGCTAAAATAAGGATTCTGAGCACCTCTGAGCCATTTCCATCAATCACAGCACTGTCCCAAGAGGGAATTTCTTAAGAAATTCTTACCTTATATTTTGTTGTTGTTTCCTTAGCTGCTGTAGAGTTAGCCCCTAACACATGGCTACCCCAAGCACAATGCAACAAAACATTGCCTGGTCCTGCGGCATCCCAGGATTAGTTGTGGATTGGACCATTGTGATCAATATGGTTTATTTGCTGATTTTCAGAAGTAGATCACCAGGCATTTTTTCCCTAGTCTGTCTTAGTCTGCAAACTCTGCTGAAACCTGTTCAGCATTTTAGTAACCCTGAACAAACCTCCTCTGACTGATGGGTGGTGGGTGCACGTTAGGTATACGGGTCTCCCACATAGAAGGCAAACATTCTACTACTTAACCATCAATGCCTCCATACCTTCTATTTTAAGATTCTTCATTGTCTCAAGAGGGGCTTCATTTTCTATAAATGTTAAAAGATGAGAGATACCTGCTAACCCTGCTTTTTCAGAATTGTTCTAAGTTTTTGAGCAAGGTAAATTGTGTCACACATACTAGTTGGCAGTGGTTTTCGTATACTCAAGGACAGTCTGATTTTACCTACACACCTTTCAGGCTTGCCCTGCCTTGGAGTAAGTATGCATGTTGGGAGCTGTTCACTATTGGGAAGGAAAAAGGATTGGCATAGTACCAGCATGAGAACATGCTAGAATTCTACTGCGTGGAGCTGCAGAGAATTTCTGTTCTAGCCCAATCCTTGGAATGCTGAATCAAGGGTAATTAAAGAAGCAAGGAAGCACTTCCTGCAAAAGGATGGCATCCAGACACAAGTCATTACTTGAATAAATTTGTGCACAGTTTACTTGGTTTAAGTGCTTAAGAGTTTATAGTGTTTTGCTTTTACAAGCCATAATTTTATCAAAAAATGCTGTCATACATTCAACAAATATTGTTTTAGCATCTACACATTGCCCATCCCTGTATTATGCATAATGCTGTTGTTGTTAAGTGCTGGTGAGTCAGTTCCAACTTATAGTGACCCTGTATAGGGTTTCCAAGGAGCAGCTGCTGGGTTTGAACTGCCAGCCTTGTGATTCACAGTCCTATGATGATCCTACAGTGCTACACCAGGAGTCCAATATGAACCATGTTGCTGTTGTTATATGCCAATTGATTCTGACTCATAGTGACCTTATGTACAACAGAACGGAACACTACCCAATCTTGTGCCATACTCACAATTGTTGTTAAGTTTGAGTCCATCACTGCTGCCACTGTGCCATTCCCTCTCATTGGGGGTGTTCCTCTTTTCCCTTGACCTTTCACTTTACTTAGCATGCTATCCTTCTCCAGGGACTGATCCCGTCTAACAATATGTCTGAAGTATGAGAGACCAAGTCTTGCCCTCCTGGTTTCCAAGGAGCATTTTGGTTTTGCTTCTTCCAATACAGATTTCTGTGATCTTCTAGCAGTCCATGGAACTTTAAATATTTTTCTTCAACACCATAACTCAAATGCACGAATTCTTCTACCTATGGTCTTCCTTATTCACTAGCTTCACATGTATATGAGGCTACTGAAAATACCATGGGGCTTAGGGCAAGCACACCATAGAGAATCCAGAAGACAAAGTACCGTTGTCATTGCACTTGAGGAGTTAATTGTCTTTTTATAAAGACAGGACTTGAGCAGTTCAACAATATGACAGAGAGCCCTGGTGAAGCCCAATAGGAGGCATTACTTAGTGAAGCATTCAGGTTTTGGAGTCAGGTTGATCTGCCTTTGAATCAGAATTCTGACACTAACCGAGAGTATACCTTCATAGTCACGTATCGTTTTTTGAACCTCTACTTCCTCTTGCGGAAAATGAGACAGCAGTACCTGTCACATGTCACATTGGATTGCTGTGGAAATTCAACATTACATATAAAACAATTAGCATAGTACCTGGCACATGATAAACCTTTATTATAGTTTTATTAATCGGAAAAACAATGAGGAGAGCTGGGTTCCAGTATTGATTCTGGTTATGTAGAGAACTTTGAGAAGTTAGTTACTTTCAACACAACATCCATGTAGATCACTTAAAAAGTGAAGGGAATTAACCACTGCCATTGAGTACACCCACCATTCATCTGTCAGTTTCTCATACTGTAGTGGCTTGCATGTTGCTGAGATGATGGAAACTATGCCATTGGTATTAGGGTGGAAGAAGGACACACTCGAAAGAAAGACTACTTCCGAATGTTTATGCATTGACAATCTTATAAATACCAATGGACCATAATCAGATAAAGTGCTGGAAGATGAAAACACTATGAATGCTGCAAGAATAATGCCAAATGTAGCACCTCAGTTTAAAGGTCACTCAAAATGTGAATGGGCTGAGCTGCCACTTCAGAGTAGACTTGACCCATTTGACATGAATAAAGTAAAGCCTTCGGGACCTTCATAAGCTGATGGGGTACAACTCAAAATGAAAAGAAACAGTTGTAAACATCCATTAATACTCAAAACATGGAAAGTACAAAGTATGAATCTAGGAAAATTACAAATTGTCAAAAATTAAATGGAATGTATAATCATCAATATACTGGCATTGTTGTTGTTATTCAGTGCCATAGAGTTGGTACCACCTCATAGTAAACCTATGCACAACAGAATGAAACACTGCCTGACCCTGGGCCAGCCTTACAATTGTTGGCACACTTGAGTCCATCGATACTGACACTTAGTCAATCCATCTTGCTGGGGGTCTTCTTCTTTTTCTCTGACCCTCCACCTTACCAAACATAATATCCTTCTCCAGCAACTGTTCCCTCATGACAATATATCCGAAGTATGAGAGACGAAGTCTGGCAATCTTGGCCTCCAAGGAGCACTCTGGCTGCACTTCTTCCAAAACAGATCTATTGGTACTTTTGGCAGCACATGGTACTTTCCATATTCTCCTCCAACACCTTAACTAAAATGCATCAATTCTTCTGTGGTCGTCTTTATTCACTGTCCAGCTTTCACATGCAGATGAGTTTATTGGAAATACCATGGCTTGGGTCAGGCACGCCTTAGTCCTCAAGTTGATCTTTGCTCTTCAACACTTTAAAAAGGTCTTGTGCAGCAGATTTGCCTAATGCAATAC
>NW_006408984.1:654843-655476 GCF_000296735.1 Chrysochloris asiatica
AGGTTGAATAAGTATGCTAAGTAACATACACATGTTAAAGTGAATGGAAGGTATGAGGAAGTAGGGAGCTGAACAGCAAAGTTCAAAGGACAGCTCGAGAATATAGTTAAGTATTATAATGAAATGTGCAAAAACCTGATGTTAGAAAAGCAAAAAGGAAGAATAAAATATGTTCAGCATTTCTCAAGCTAAAAGAACTAAATAGAAAATGTAAGACTACAAAGATTCTATGGGCAAAATGTCTACAGCCAAATCATCTGGAATACACCCAATATCATCTGATCTTGGAAGCTAAGCAGTGTTGAGCCTGGTTAGCACTTGATTGTGAGACTACCTGGGAATACCAAGTGCTGTAGGCTTTTTGGAGTCCTGATGTGTCACTATGGGTTAATGCGCTGGACTGCAAAGTCGCTTTGAACTGAAAGGTCAGTGGTTCCAGGTCACCAGCCACTCCTTGGAAAGCTAGACAGGGTTTTTATGGGTCAGAAATGACTCAACGACACTTAACAACAAATAACAATGGACTAAATTTTGAATGATGCATAAAGCATTAAAAGAAGTTGGAAGACATAAACAGTTATTATATCAAAAAGATGTTCAACCATTTCAAGTGGTAGCATGTGATCAAGAACT
>NW_006408984.1:656878-673715 GCF_000296735.1 Chrysochloris asiatica
CCTTTGTGGAGTATGGGACCTCAGGTGGAAGCCTGAGCCCCACCCATAATCTTCTGAGCTGGGACATTTGCATTTGAAAAGACATTCAGAACAAGTAGAACTGATGGGAGAACAGAAGATCCTTTTCTTTTCTTTTTTTTTTAAAAATGATAAAGTAGTTTGCTGAGTTTGGGGATTTTATTATTTCTTTTTAGAAAACAGAGAAAACTTACAAGATACAGCGGTCTCATACAATACATTATCATTGATGTTTGTTACTGTTACACCTTCACATTGGTCCTGGCTTATGAATCAATGTTGCAAAGCACATGGGACAGCATGAGCTCCATCACAGACATGTGGACATAAACCATAGTGTGAAAAGGAGAACTCAGTGACAAATGATGTTGGATCAGACTATTCCAAAAGGAAGCCAAGACATCTGAGAAACTAACAGAGCCTTCCTGTGGAGAGGTCTGTGTGTGTGTCCTGCTGCCATGTGGTTTCTGAAGCTGGGAGAAACACAATGGTTCACTCCTCTGGAACAGCAAGACCCGTTGCCTCTACTGGACCATGACAACAACAGGAATTGGTAATGTTCTTTTGGTTGCTCTTTGGCAGGGTTGCTTGAGTCCCCAATTTCTCATTTCTGCCTTCCTCTGCATACTTCAGTTAAAATCATTAAAGTAGTGTAGGTGATGGCATCTTTTATGAATTTTTCAGAACCCATTTCTGCCCAATGGTAATGCACCGAGTTCCCTGTTTCTTATGCCAACGGCCCACTCATAGGACACAGCCCCCTCTGCCGACACTGTGGTCTTCTTTTCGAGGAGTGTTTCTTTCTTTGCTTGATTCAGAAGGTCCCTTGGCTCTGGTCCTTTCTTTCGACTGCTGCTGTTTTTCAAGCTTTGACAGCCTCTTTGGGTCAGAGGTGGTGGTACCAGCAGCTGGGGATTCCAGTTCTATGGTCACAGGCCCATCGTTCTGAATGTGAACCTGCATATAGGCACCAAGCTTAGTATCTTTGATAAAATCTGGTCTGTATGCCTTCTGTAGCTGCTCCAGGAAGCTGTTGTAGAAGCCTTCAGCCTGTCTGTGGGCATGGTCAGGTAGAAGTCAGGCTTGTTCCCCTTGAGGATACTCTGGAGGGTGACTGGCTGACACAGAGCACCCATACTGTTTGTCCATCACACTCTTCAACCAGTGCTTTCTGCTCTCATCCTCAAACACATGCAGGTTTAAAATCTTTCAGACCATGTGCTCCAATTCTTTCTGTGTATCTTCCAGAGAAATACCCAGAAACACACAGAGGCCTTGTCCAATGGTACTGATCTGTTCTCTTCCAACTGTGACGCTGGCCTGGGTGACTCGCTGCACTATGGCTTTCATTACAGTGGCTGCAGTGGCTGGGAGGTGCCTTTTACCAGAAGATTCTTATTGAAAAAAGACAAGAAGAAAAAAACTGGGTTTTTTTGCATTTCAAACAACTTGTTTGCTATTGAGGTATCAAGGCAAGAAAAATCAGTCCATTGGGGAACCAGAGTGCAATCTAGTATGCTCAGTGATAATCATCTTGGTCTACTTGTGAGTGTAAGTGGGGGAAATGCAACATTGAAGACAATGGCTGAGTTAAGACATGCTCCATTGGTACCTGTTGACTATGGAATGAGATAGAAAAGTGCAAAGGTTAGCTAGTCTGAAGTGTAGAGTGTGAACTGAGCCCACAGGCATTAACCGAGCCCATGGGAGCTAGAGCTGAGTGTGAAGGGGCCAGCTGGTCTGGAGGTGTGTGTGAACTCCCAAACTTGTAGCTGATACACATTTGACCCAGTTTCACCCATATGGCTGAGGTGACCAGAACCCAACCAGATAAAGACATTGGATACTGTAAACAAGTATTAAATTGCTACAATCTGATGAACTGGATTTTTGCTTATGGATGCAGTTGCCCAAAATTCCAACTGGAATGGAAGATTCTTCAGATCAAGAAACATGTTGGTCTCATCAGTGCACTGGATTGATTATTATTGTTGTTAAGTGTTGCGGAGTTGGTTCCAATTCACAGCAACCCTATAGAGTGTTTCCCAGAAGTGTCTGGTGAATTTCAACCACAACCTTGTGTTCCAGCGCTTTTCCTATAGGGATGGACAATATAGACACTGGCTATCAAAAACAGGAGTGCTATAAAGGCAAGAAGGGGTGCTATACAGGCAAAATAGGGTAGAAGATGATTCTGATAGGATTTTATAATTGAGTTGTGAGTAACAGTTAGCAGGATTAATTGCGATTGTCAAAACTGTAATTGTAGAAGATGTGTGACTACAAATGGGGAGAAATTAATCTTTAAGCTCAGGAACAGACAATCCCATGACCATCAAGAAAGAAGAGCGTGAGTGTACTCTTTATGTGTGACTTCTTTCATTCAGCATCTTTATTGTGAGCTTTATCCATGTCATTGTGTATATCATCATTCATTCTTTTTTACTGTTGAGGGTATTTCATTGAATGATTATACTCCAATTGTTTATTGATTCATATGTTGATGGACATTAGGGTTGTCTCCAGTTTGGGTTCATTAGAAACACAGGTGCTATGTACTTTTATGGACAAGTCTTTGTTAAATACAGTTAATACCTAGAGATGCTGTAGGATAAGCACTGGACTGTAAACACACATGGTCAACAGTTCACACCTACCAGGTGCTCCTTGAAAACCCTATACAGGATCACTATGAGTCAGAACTAACTTGATGGCACTTAACAACAACATATTGTTGTTTTTGTTATTAGGTTCCATTGAGTTGATACCAACTCATAGCGACCCTACGCACAACAGAACAAAGCACTGCCCGTCCTTGGGCTAACCTCATAATCATTGCTACATCTGAGCCCACTAATGCTGCCACTGTGCCAGTCCATCTAGCAAAAGATCTTCCTTTTTTTCTCTGACCTTCCACCTTACGAATCATGTGACTGGCTCCTCCTGACAATATGTCTGAAGTATGAGAGACAAAGTTTGGCCATCCTGGCTTCCAAGGAGCACTCTGACTGTACTTCTTCCAATACAAATTGGTTTGTTCTTTTGGCAATCCATGGAACTTTCAATATTCTCCTCCAATACCATAACTCAAATGTATCAATCTTCTACAGTCTTCCTTATTCACGTTCCAATTTTTGCAGATATGAGGTTATTGAAAATACCATGGCTTGGGTTAGGCATATCTTATTCCTCAAATTGAAATCTTTGTTCTTCAACACTTGAAAAAGCTCTTGTGCAGCAGATTTGCCTAATGCAATACATCGTTTTATTTCTTGGTTGCTGCTTCCATAAATGTTAATGGTTGATTCGAGCAAAATGAAGTCTTTGACAACTCCAATCTTTTCTCCATTGATAAGAATGTTGTTTACTGGTCCAGTGGTAAGGATTTTTGTTTTCTTTACACTGAGAAGCAATCCATACTGAAGGCTGTGGTGTTTGATCTTCATCAGTAAATATTTTAAGTCCTCTTAGCTTTCATCAAGCAAGGTTGTATCATATGCATATCGCAGGTTTTTAGTGAGTCTTCCTCCAATCCTGATGCCACATTTTTCTTCTTATAACATACATGTTTCTCAGATTATTTGCTCAACATACATGTTGAATAAGTATGGTGAAAGAATACAACGTTGGCACACATCTTTCCTAATTTTAAACCATTCGGTGTTCCCTTGTTCTGTTTGAACAACTGCCTGTTGGTCTATGTACAGATTCCTTCTGGGCACAATGAAGTGTTCTGGAATACTCATTCTCTGCAATGTTGTCCATAGCTTGTCATGATCCACACAATCAAAAGCCTTTGTGTAGTCAATAAAGCACAGGTAAACATCTTTCTGGTATTCTCTGTTTTCAGCCAAGATCCATTTGATGTCAGCATTGATATTCCTCATTCTATGTCCTCTTCTGAATCCGGCTTGAACCTCTAGAAGTTCATTGTCAATGTATGGTTACAGCCGTTTCTGTAGTATACTTTTAGCTAACCTTTACTGGCATGGGATCTTAATGATATTGTCCGATGATTTCCACATTTAATTGGGTCAGCTCTCTTGGGAATGGGCACAAATATGGATCTCCTCCAATCAGTTGACCAAATTTCTTGGCATAGATGAGTGAGTGCCTCCAATGCTGACTCACTTTGTTGAAAGATTTCAATTTGTATTCCACATTAGGAACATGTTTAACCTTTTAAGAAACTGCCAAAGTAATTCTATTTTACACTGTTATTTTAACTAATGCAAGTAATTAAAAATATGAATTCCAAAATCTTTTCTAACCAGCAGTTGTTTGGCACCACATGAATTTGATAACTTCCTGCTCTTTAAAGCAGAGGCTGGAATTTATTATTTCCTGAAAAGGACCCGACAGGATTTATGGTCCATAGTGTGGTGGTTAAAATTACTCAACTCTTCAGTTGTAGACTTACAGTAATCATAGACAATATGAAAGCAAACAGGTGTGTCTGTGTCTCAATAAAAACACATTTACAGAAACAGGTGGTTACAAATTGGACAGTCATGAGTTGAGATCTAGACAATGGGATCTGGGCTTTTTAATCCCTGAGCTGTATGACTGATTAACATATTCCGATGCTGATCAAAAATGTTGGTGATTTGAACTCACTCAGAAGTGCCTCAGTACAAAAGCCTGACAATCTACCTCTGAAAAATACGCTACCTAAAATCCTGTGGAACAGCAGTTCTACTCTGGCATACATTGAGCCACAATGATTCTAACAGATTGAATTTAAACCCTTTTTTTTTTTTTTTTTTTTTAAATAATTTGGCTATTCTGGTGTGGCACTGTGGATCAGCACTGGACTGAACACCACAAGGTCAGTAGTTCAAACCCACCAGTTGCTCCCCAGAAACCCTGTTCAGGGTTGTTATGAGTCGGAACTGACTCAACAGTACTTAATAACAAGAGCAATACCTGCTTTAAAGTACATTGGAACCATGCAAAATTAGCAAGCAATAGTTGATAACAGATAAGACTTTCTCATCAATAGTCACTACCATGAAAAAACAAAACAAAAATAAAAACAAAACAGATGACTTGAAGTAAAAGCCAACAAAGAGAAAGGAATGAAATGGAGGATAAGAGTATTTCTGTAATATCAAAAATTCTAGTAGAGCAATCCAAAACCTCAAATGTTGCAAGATGAATGCAGAAATAAAGGTAGAGAATGAGGCCTTCATATGAAAGCCACAGAATGAGGACTTCATATGAAAGCAAAGGGAATTGCATGAACAAATGGGAGACACCAAGAAGAATCGCAGTCTCTGATCTTTAAAGCATAAATATAGGACAACAGGCAGATGTAAGGTAAGGGCTTAGAACTAAGCCAAATATAAGGCCAAAGCTGATGCCCTCCAAATATCCAAGACTGTCCGTTCTGGTCTCAAGGCTGCCAGACAGTGGGGCTTCCATTTTCTTTTCTTCTAGCTATCTTTTGGGTAATAGTTCATTTGCTGCACACAGTTGAAACACAGTAGGGCAAATCTTAAATTAAATGAAGTATGGAGAGAAACTAGAAAAATACACAAGGAATAAAATGGAGAAAAACCTCGGGAAGGATTACAGGGTATAAGCAGATTTCAGGAAAGTTGCTCTTTTGGCTGTTCTAACTCACATATATCCTTTTTGTTCTCTCCCGCATATGTCATTTTTGTTTATATTGTTCTCTCTGCTCTTAACTCGCCTCTAAATTTTATTTTATAAATAATAGCCAATACTTATGAAATGCTTACTTACTTTTTGCAAATGCTCGAAGCACTTTATAAGCATATTGACTAGAGGACTTAGGGATGGGCCCTATATCAAATGACAGGTGTCCTTTAGAAAGGAAGAAAGAGGGGTATTTGAGAGACACGAAGGAAAAGACTATGTGAAGATAGAGACAGCAATTGGAGTCATGAGTCTACAAACCAAGAAACGCCAAGGATTGCCAGCCACCACAAGAAACTAGGTATGAACAGATTACTTCAGAAGGAACCAATCCTGCCCAAAGCATGATTTTGGATTCTGAAAATGTGAGAGAATAAATTGTGGTTTTCAACCACCTATGCTGTGGTAATTTGTTACAGCAGCCATAAAAAAAAATGCAGTATCTTTTCCTAGTCTTGAGATTTTCCCTTAAACAAATTTTAGCCTCAGAGAAACCATGGTTGTCTTTTCGTCCTATTGAATCCAACGTCTTAAAGAGCACAGCGTAGGGCCTAATTTACATGCTCAGTGAAGTCTTGTTGTTTGCATAAATATTCTTATTATACTCTCTTCTAAAAGATATCATTTTGAGACAGCCATAAATTATTTCAAAATTAATCATGAAAGTAATAGCTCATATTTAAAAATATATGTAGAACAATATTTCACCTCAGACTAATGCTTTGAAATACAACAAAATATGAAGATCTGAAGAGAAGGGTGATAAAAATAACATCACCCTTTAAAACATCATTATTCATGAGAGTTTTTGAACCAAATGATAAATGTTGCCTGTGGACTTTACCGGCTTTCCGTCCAACATATCATCATCTTTGTCTCTCAACAAGCTTCTCATAAAGGTAAACAAAATTCTCACGAGAACTTATATCAAGTCTTACAGTGATTTATTTGCAAAAGGTTATAAACACATATCTGCAGGATCTGTATTGCCCCTCTCATCAGGGTGCTCAGGTAAGCCCAAAGTTTACACAGCAGAGTATCAGTAAATATTTGATTGTTGTTGGGAAGAACCTCACATGAGATGTAGAATTGTTTCTATACTCAGTGAAGTCTGCATGGTTCTACAAATGATTGCTTATAATATGCTTCCCTTTTGCATATTATAAGTAAAAGAACAGCCAAATCAGTGCCTATAATTTCCAGAAGAATTCTTCTAACCAGGAGAGTATTACGTTTAGGATGAAATTAGAAAAAAAATAATAACTCAATTGCCAATTAATAGGAAATAAAGGACAGAAAAACATGTTAAAGGATACCAAAGGGAAGCAATCAATGAAATCCAGACTGTAGAAAACTCTCCTGGATGAAAAACTCAGGGTCTTCAACAAATAAATTGCTCACACACACACACACACACACACACACACACACACACACACAGATTGAACCTATAGATTAGAAGAAACTTAAAATATTTATAACTAATCAATATATGGGCATTATTTAGAGTCTCATTCAACAAGCTGTAAAACATGTTCTAACATTTATGAAACAACTGTACATTTAAACACTACCTGGGTAGCAAATCATTTAAAGAATTATTGTTAAGGTTTCCACTATCGTTTGTATTCTGATTCTAATTTAAAAATATTTGTCTTTTAGAGATTATACTGAAATACTAATGACTTTAATGAAATGATCTCTGGGATTTACTTCAAAATAATGTGAGAGGGGGAAACTTGGATTGGGGAGAGGTGAAACAAGATTGACCCAAACACTAGCTGTTAGGTACATAGGAATTCATTATTATAATTTAAGTTTTTATTGTGAATTAAGTGATAGTTTACATGGGAGAACATAAGCTTTACATGTATCCTATCATATTTTGTTTCATTGCAATGATTACAATCCCCTCCATGCATCATCAAACCACCAAAGGGTATACCCCACAAGCTTGCCCCCCGGTCCTCAGCACACAGACCCTCTCCCTCTTGAGTACAGAATCCGCAGCTGCTCCATCTCTCCATGTCGTCATCTCTGCCTCCATCTTATTCTGCCTACTTTTGTACATGTTCAAAATTTTACATAACAAGAGCTTTAAAAACCTGTTTAGAAGTTAAAACATGTTAGGATATAAAAATAAACTTTAATCAAAGTGGAAATTTTAAATGTGTTAGTATTTCATCTAATATATATATGCAGAGTTTCTTCCTCTTTTAGCAGATATTTTACAGCTCAAGGGAAGTGGTTAGAGTAAATTCAAAGAGCATAAACTGTTCTTGTTCCTGATAGGTTCTGGAATGCTGGGACGACCTGCAGCATAACTTCTCCCTGGACTAAATGGCACTAAGGTACACTTCTAGCAATGAAGCATAAATCTCTGTAACTCCCTGATCAACACTTCAAAATGCTGTTGAAAACCATAAAGTAAAAAATATGAAGAGGAAGAAAATCACACCCAGAGGACTCAGCACTTGGGACTGGAAGGAAATACTTAGTGTCGTGGAACATGGGACATCTGTAAGACAGCATGAAATGAAAGACCACACAATGTTCTGTCTGAAACAATGACCTAAGAGATGAAAGCTGAGGTCTACGTTCTACCACTGATGCACTGACCACCTTAGATGGTCACTCACCACTCTAGGCCTCTACTGTCTTAGCTGTAATGTGAAAGATTCATATTAATGTTTCTAGGAAGAGCCATAATGGAAGTAATAAAACTAATAGTTTATGCTATGAAAGCCAGATTGCCCATCTCTGGCCCAGTGAAAGCTTATTAGAAACTAAGCAACAGAACCCTGTGATTTTGACACGACAAAGAAACAAGGTGAAATTAGTGAACCGTAGAAGAGATCTTGTAGAATAAAATGGAAGGTATAAAGTAATATGTCCCACGCTGGGATCAGCACTTCGGCTACAAGAATAAATTACAGGTGATAGCAAAGGGGGTTACTATTTTAGGACACTTCTAACTCTGGGGTCATCCAGAACTGCCAGTTGTACCAAAGGCAAACTGTCCTTCAAGACTTATAATCATCCTGTTAGGCAAGGTGTATGTTTAGGCCAAATAATGTGTCCCAAATTCCCCAAATTCTGGCTAAGATCAGGAACAGCTTCAGAATGATATCAAGTTATGTTGTTGCTAGTTGCTGTTGAGTCCATTCCAACACATGGTGGCCCCACATGTCACAAAGCAGAACTACTTCATAGCGTTGTCTTTGCTTGTAATCTTCATGGAAATGGATCACCAGACATTTGCTTCCATCTATAAACATACAAGTATATATGACATAGACTCACGTATCAAACCTTAAATGTTTGGCATTTTTAATCATTAGCTCTGCAACAAGATTTTAAGAAAATGATAAGGCCAATTTTCTAAATGGCATTCAAAGAGAAAACACATCACTGTAGATGATGAAGAAGCCTGGTATATTGGATTAGTTGAGAATACTCTTGAGGCAAAATTGCAGAGATTGTTCCCTAATCAAAAAGAACTAATTCTTACTGTTCAGGAAGCTTAAATTATTATTCTGCATATGCTTCCCCTTCTGACACAAAGTGCCTTTTCACAAAGCAGGGAGGTTTCTGAGTATGTTGCCTCAACTGGTCTTGACAAGAGAAGCAATGTGTCACAGGAACAGCTGGCATCCACTCAATTTGTAATAACTCATTACACAGGACTAAATCATGAGGCTTTTCTTCAATAAAAAGACGGACGTTTCATATAAGACCTGTGGTATTTGACACAATTAGTAGAATTTCTGATGAGTTAGCAGGCAGAGCTCCTATGAAGGGTGAGTCTAGCATACAAAGGCAAAAAGAGAGGACTGACTTGATCTTCAAGACAGTTTTTGTTGACAGCCCTGAAACTAATCTGTAGCAGCAGATGAACTAGTCAATATACTCTGCTGCATAATGGATATATTCAGCACTAAATACCTTTGGGAATCATGAGTCCCATCTCCTGTAGGCCATACGTCATGGCTTTAATGCTTCCTCTATGGCAAATTCTGCTTCTTAGAATTTGTATAAAAGTTTCAGTCATTTGCACAAATATAATTCCTTACCCCAATTCAAATGAAGCTATCAGAACCATTATCTTGGGCTGGTCTAATTTTGAGGCCAATTTTTTTCTGATCCCACAGTAATAGTAAGAGGATGAAGGGTAAACCAGAAATAAAAGGGGTGGTGATTAAGTGGGAGTAGTGTAGTGGTTAACTGATATAGGATAGTTGACAGGCATAAGGAAAATAGTAAAAAAAAAAATTAAAGCAGCTGATATTATTAGTAATACACTAAGCTGACAAGTTTAGTTGTTGCTGTGAGGTGTCATCTCGTCAGTTCTGACTCATGGAAACTGTGCACAACAAAATGAAACACTGCCCATCCTCACAATTGTTAGGTTTGAGCCAAATATTGCTGTCAATGTGTCAATCCATCTTGTAGGGGGTGTTTCTCTTTGTCACTGACTGTTGACTTTTTCCAAGGATGATGTCCTTCTCCAGGGATTGGCCCCTCCTGGTAATATGCCCAAAATATGAGAGACGTAGTCTAGCCATCCTTGCTTCTAAGAAGCATTCTGGATCTACTTCTTCCAAGACAAATTTGTTTAGTTCTCTGGCAATTTTTGGTATTTTCAATATTCTTTGCCAATACCATAATTCCATAATTCAAATTAACCAATTATTCTATGGTCTTCCTTATACACTGGTCCAACTTTCACATGCATATGAGGTGGTTGAAAATACCATGACTTGGGTCAATTAAAGTTCATGATGGGTGACCCTGTTGGCATTTAAAATACCAATGACCATAGCTTCCAGCAACAAATGAGATGACTATAATCCTGGTGGGAATATAGCTAATCAATTTTTCATAAATCCCAGGTTGTATAGATTCAGCCTTTAGTCACAAAACACGATTCTCAAAGGAGTCTATTGCTATATCCTTATATTCTTTTTGATTCACATCTCCCAGCACATGCATGGTGGATGGAAAACAGTAGACACTCAATAAGTACTATTATACAGAAGAAGTGTCCTGAATATGGTATGGGCACACCTTCCTTCTAGTTACTATTTGCTCCTATCTTTCTTGTTGTTGTTATTAAGTGATGGTGAGTTGGTTCCAACCCATAGTGACCCTGTATAGGGTTTCCGAGGAGCAGCTGGTGAGCTTGAACTGCCGAATTTGCAGTGTGGCATATTAGTCCACAGTGCCACATCAGGACTTAGTTGCTTATAAAAGCAACAAGTCCTCTCAAACAATACCTGCGTTTTCAAATGTCATCTACTCTCTACCCCACCATAAAGGGCCATGGAAGATCTGTTATTTCCTCCATAGTTGTGAAATAATACAATGTAAATGTTGGCATACTGCCTCAATGAGGAAGTAGTTAATTAAAAATAGAAAAACTAAGATGTGGAGCTCCCATCACTTATCTTAATGGTATGCTAACCTCAGAAACCCTACACAGAGTCACAATGAGTCAGATCCAATTCAATGGCATTTATAACTAAGTGCATTATTAGAAAGAACCAATGCATTTACATAGTGCAGGTATATAGTGTCATTGTAGTTCACTCACATATAAAGGACAATGAATATAAATAAAAATCAAACGTTTCAAGAAGAATTTTTACTAAACTTTCAGATTCTGCATGGGGATTGCATCAAAGTGGCTAAAATCAGTTTAAAATACACAAGCTGCTTTCAAGATTGCATGCTTCTCTCTTAACCTTGAACTTGTCAGAAGCTATGCTTGAAGGTACAGTAAATGTCAGAGGCTACCATTTCATAGCAAAGTTCCAAAAGACTGAATGCTAAGTGAATGCTTAGGATTATAACATATCTTATTTCTAGGATTAATTTCATAGCTGTTGTATTTCCTGGGCAGTGTCACGTTCATGTATGTATACATGCTCAGTAGCATGTGAAGGGTTTCAGATACAAGAGAGCATAGGATTTATTTTGAAAACCAAGAGTTGGTTTCTGAATATTAGGAGCTTAATAGGACTCCAATACTTTGAAGGGTAATGGAGAGAAAAGAACTTAGCTTCTTTCTTTTGCCTGAAAGTGACCATTCCATCATTTCCACGTAGTTGTGTATGCTTGTCAATAGTTCCAAGAGAAGAAAAACAGTTATGTTAGCCAGAAAACTCTAAGATTTGATCTTGGTGTTGGTGTTCCCTTTGGGGTTCCTGTTACTACTTTGTTCCTTCCGAGTTCCAAAAATAGTTCAGCTATCAAGTTTATGGAGAGGTTAGCCATGATAATTAGTGTTAAGAACATGCCATCCTACAGGACTTTTACTGAGCATCTATTCAGGGAACATAGTCTATCCTGTAGTGAACACTGGCTTCAAGAATCCTTAAAACATACTTTCTGTTCTCTAATTACTCAGTGTCAATCTCTGGAAAGTCTTCCCTGCATTGAATATGTGAAGTAATGTTTGTTTACCTCTAGACAGCAGTCTGCTTCCATAAAGATTATAGTCTTCGAAATCCTATGACATAGTTCTGCTCTGTCACTCATATTTGTTCCAATCAACTCAATGGCAAAGTTTATTACTTGTTTGTTTTATTTTTGCTTTAGACAGCATGATTGAAGTATAGGCAGTATAATGAAATGCCATTTGCCGTCTCGGTATTTTACTAGAGTAGGAGTCCTTGAGTAGTACAAATGGTTAAGCATACAGCTACTAACCAGAAACACTGGTGGTTCACACCCATCCAGAGGTGCCTTGGAAGAAAGACTTATCAAATGTCACATCCAGGAAAAACCTATGGAATTGGGTTCTACTCTGCAACACAGTAGGTAGTCCTTAGTCAGAACTGACTATATGGCAACTGGTTTGGTTTTGCTTTTGGTTTTCATATTTTAGCTTAACAAATGAAAGCTAAAAGAAATATTTCAAAACCTAATGCATATATAAAAGTTATATAAAACAGGCATAATTTAGAATACATCAAAACAGTACTTTAAAAGTATTTTTGTACTAAATTTATAAGCATTGTTGTTAAGTAGCATCAAGTCAGTTCCAAGCCATAGTGACCCTGTATAAGGTTTCTGAGGAGTGGCTGGCGAGCTTGAACTGCTGATCTTGCTGTTAAAACCAACTTTGTTGTCCAGTGCATTAACCCACAGCACCACATCAAGACTCCTTCTTAAGCACTGTTGTTGTTAAGTACTGTCAAGTCAGTTCTGACCCATAGCGACCCAGTGCAGTATTTCCAAGGAGCAGATGGTGAGCATGAATGGCTCACCTTGCAGTTCAAACTGACTTTGCAGTCCAGTGCATTGACCCACAGTACCACACCAGGACTCCTTATAAGCACTGTTGTTGTTGTTAAGTGTCGTCGAGTTGACTCCAACCCATAGTGACCCTGTATGGGGTTTCCATGGAGCAGCTGGTGATCTCAAACCACCAACCTTGCAGTTCAAATGGCTTTGCAGTCTGGTGTATTAAGCATTAGCGGATGACAAAAGTGTACTTCTTTTTCTGATGTCACTGTATTAATACATGAACCATATTAATGAGAAACAGATAATATAGACTACTCCAAATTATATATTAGATTCTACTACATAAGTATTTATTTTATTGGATACTATAGGCCTCATGTTGCTCTTGGTATTAAGTGCCATCAAGTCAGTTCTGATTTCTAGCAACTCTGTATAGTGTTTCCAAGGAGTGGCTTGTGGGTTTGAACCTCTAACCTTGCAGTTGTCAGTCCAATACTTATCCTATAATGTCACACCAGGACCCCACAGACCTCATAGAATATCAAATACATATGTCTGAAACTACATATTTTAGTTGTCTCCATAAACACATAAAATAATTTTTAGGTATAACAACCTTCTAAAGAACCCAGTTTCTAATCATTTTTTATCAGAACCTGATATTATTTAAGAATTTAGGCAGTGGTTTTAGAAAGATACTTGATAAACATATTTGAAAAATCTACTCTTAAGAGAGCAATTTTTTTTTTTCCTTTTTAATATGATATACAGAATTTCTTATCTGTCCTAAAATAAAGTTGGCTTTATTCTGAGCACCAGTTTCCATTTAACTCAGTCAGCTCTCTACCTCCCCACCTCACTGACACATTTGGCAGCAAAAACTGTTTTCTGCCTACAGAATCAGTGACACAAGAAAACGCCCTGTGATCACTCATCCTCTGGGAAGCCCAACCCTTTGATAACACCACTTCCACATGTACCAAGTAATAGTATTTCTACACAATAATGTTAATCCATCCACAGCATGGATTCCTATTTCTCCTTACACATTCCACTACTTAATCTGTGGTGATCTAAGCTGTTTCTTGCATTCTTTGATACCTCTGCCCTTAACATATATTTGTTGATTTATTTGTGTTTTAGTCAATTTTGTCCATTGTCAAATTTCCTTTTAATTCTCAAGACCTTTACCTATAAAACAGAATTTTTCTGTTCCCTTGTTTTGAATTTGAATACACATATCTTTCAGGATGCCCTATTTGTAAAGTATTCTCTTAAGAGCACTCTTAAGAGGTGGGTCTTGATGGCAGCTAGGGTAGAGGTACAGTGAGGTTCACCATCAACAATACCACAGAATATCAGGAAAAGCAGATTCAGGGCAGAGCTCCAAAATTCAGAACCACATAAATAGGGATATTTTAAAAAGTTTAAAGGCTTATAGCTTATAGCTAGTAGAACTTGAAGAAGAAGTACGAAATTGTGTACTTTGAGTCTGTCGGGCTTGGAGGCCTGGAGCTGACAACTTGGGCAAGACTAAATAGCAAGACCCAGCGGGGTAGCAGACACACCACAGAAAAATGGCACGGGAACCTTGGAACAAAAGTGGACAATACATTTTGACGGTTTTGCTTTGTTCTGATTTTCTTTTTCTTTTTTTCTTTTTAGTATCTGTTCATTGATCCCATCACTGTTTGCGCACCTCCATTCAGGTGACTAGAGGGGATGCCTGAGCTAGTGGACACCCCCCCACTCTCACCACTGGTGGGTTCTTCTGCCACACATTTACACAGATACTCTCAGCCCAAGAGCTGGCCATGAACAGATTTTTTTTTTTTTTTAATATGGAAAAATCCAGAACAAGGGATTTGGAGAGGAAAAGAGAGTTTAAAAACAAAGCAGGCCAAAAATTAAATTAAATCCTGTGGTATAGCATAACAACCAAGAGTGGCATCTTGAAATCTATCGGACAGCTTTGAAGGCAAGAAGCTGAAAGAGAACATATATTCATATAAGGCTACAGATCATTATTGTTTTTTCCTACTCTCCCTCCTCTCCCTTTTCCTTTTCTGTAATTATAGACTACAGTATCCAGTCTACTTTTCTTTTTGTTGTTGTTGTTGTTTTGGTGATTTTATTTTTTCTTGGTGTTTTTGTTTTGTTTTGTTTTGTTTTTGCTATTGCTGTTTTGTTGTTTTATGCTCCCCATTCTACCTTTGGGGGACTCTTTACTCCCTATATTACCCAAGAAGAGTCAGCAACTGCTGCCAGATAGTCAAGCTACAATCACACTCTATAAAACATGAAAATCCAGGCAAGAACCAATACCAACTGCAATATACCAGAGAGGCAGGCAACACCTGTGAAAGTTACTCTGAGTTAAGCAATGAGAAGACTGAAAAGGGAATCCAACATCCTGATCACATATACCTGGAAGCAATCAGAAAGCATAAAAAATACAGAAACACATAATTTAGTATTAAGGCCACAAATAAACATTAAACATGTCCAAGAAGCAAAAGAAGATGACCATATCAGCACATGTCCAGAAACAAGATAAAATGTCTGAGACAAACGACTTAGAGGTAGACCTGGACTCCATTCTGGAAGGAGGACAGGCCTTGGAAATGCCTGAGAAGGAATTCAGAAAAAATGATTAAAAAATGTTTAAAAACACTTTACAATGGAGTTGAGAAAAATAAGGAAGAAGTCAGGAAAATGCTACAAGAACAATCAAAAAAGTTAGATACAACATTGGAAACAATTCAAAACCTATAGAAAGAGGTCCAAATGATCAATAATAGAATATCAGAAATAGACAATACTTTGAAAGGGCAAAGGAGTAGAATAGAACAGATGGAAGGCAGAACCACTGAGCTGTAAGACAAATCTCTTAATACCACTAAGATAGAAGAGCAAACGGAAAAAGGGGTAAAAAAAAATCTGAAGAAGGTCTAAGATTCATGTTGGACAACATGAAGAAAAATAACTTAAGAATTATCAGCATTCCAGAATATGAAGAATCACACAAGTCCACAGAGGAAATAGTTGAAGAACTGCTGGGATAAAATTTCTCTAACATCCTGAAAAGTGAAAGGATAAACACTCAAGAACCCAACGAACGCCAGGAAGGATAGACCCCCCCAAAAATCACTAAGACATACAATCAAGCTCTCATAAATCAAAGGTAAGGAGACATTCCTGAAAACAGCTAGGGAAAACAGAAGTGTTATATACAAAGGAAAGCAAGTCAGATTAAGCTCGGATCTCTCAGCAGAAAACATGCAAGGAAGAAGGTAATGGGGAGACATATATAAAACCCTGAAAGAAAAAAAATTGCTAACCAAGAATCCTTTATCCAGCAAAGCTATCAATCAGATATGATGGTGTAATCAAAACATTCCAGGATAAACAGAAGCTAAGGGATTTTGCCAAAGCCAATCCTGTGCTACAAAATATCCTAAAAGGAGTTCTGTGGACTGAGAACCAACAAGAACAGACAACAACTAGAGATTGACATACATGGCAGAACCTCCTGGAATTAAATAGACAAAAGGAAGAGTCGAGAAAAGAACAAAACTATAAGAACAAACTCAGGGAATCTGGGAGGTCATTCTATGATCAAAACAATTACAATGTGAAAGAAGGTAAACACGTTGGAACAGAGATACAGGTGGTGGGAAGGTCAGGTAGATTACAGGATAAAGTAGACTTCACTAAATGGAGAAAAAAGTTAATGGACTATAAGGCAACCTCAAAGAAAATGAACACTTCACAACATACCAAGAGAATGAAAATCCAAGAAGAACATGGAAACATTAAAACTATGAGGAAAATCACAAGAAAGAACATAAAAAGCATGAACTCAACAAAGGAAGACACACAGAACAAAGAAAGCAGCAACACCACA
>NW_006408984.1:678620-687869 GCF_000296735.1 Chrysochloris asiatica
TGAATAACTGTTATCAGGTCTGATTGTGAGGGTTGGAAATGTAAAGGCAGATGTTTTGTAGCAAACAGAGGGGAGTGATTAACTTCCCAGTCTAGGAGCGGAGGTCCCTAGGATCATCAAGGGAGAAGAGCGGAGATTGGGACCCTACCCAGAGAAGCAGTGATGCCTGAGATGGAGACAGAGATGACGATGTGGAGAGATGGAGCAGGTGGGGTCTCTAGACCCAGAGAGGGAGAGGGGCTGTGTGCTAATGACCAGTGGGCAGGCTTGCAGGGTATACCATTTGGTTGGTTGATTCTGCATGGAGGGGACTGTAACCAAGACAATGAAACAATAAAGATAGCATGAATGTAAAGCTAATGTTCTCCCATGTAACCTATCACATAATTCACAATAAAAAAAAAAAAAAGAGAGAGAACTCTTAAGCTGCAGTACCAAAATATGTTCTCCAAAATAATATTAACCATTTCACACACATTTCTTCAAAATCCTTTTTCCAAATGAACAGCAAAAACAAAATCTGAATATAGCAGCATTTGGATACATTAGTTCACAATAAAATTTTTTTAAAAAAAGAAAAAATCAAACCCATTTCTGTCAATTTGATTCCAACTCCTGGTGACCCCATGAGTGTGCTTCATAGGGTCTTAAATGGCTGTGACCTTTTGGAAGATAGGCAGGCCTTTGCCTCTGCGTAGATGCAACCCTCCAAACTTAAGTTTAGAAGCCACATACTGACCCTTTTGCACCACCCAGAAACTCCTATTTCATAATTAACTTTTGACTAATTATGTTTAATTCACTCTTGACTTTGAGTTGAACCACAAAGTCAAGAGTTGAACCAGTGTTGCCTTGCAGAGTTCACTTCAACTACTTGGCCTACAGCAGAAAACCACAAATTGACTACAGCAAATACCTTTTAGCATCTAACATTCCTATTCTTAGGAAGGACTAACAATGGAGACAGATCCCAATTAATTTTTAATTACACACATCAGATACACAATGGAAGTATAGTAGATTATCAGTTGGTCTGCTAGCCAGAAGGTCAGAAGTTTGAATATGCCAGCTACTTAGCAGCAGGCAGATGAGACTTTCTGCTTCTATAAAGATTTGTTATTGTTTTTGTTAAGTGTCATCAAGTTGGTTCCAACTCACAGCAGCCCTGTATTGGCTACCCATGGAGCGGCTGGTGAGTTTGAACCTCCGACCTCATAGTTCAAAGTAACCTTGCAGTACAATGCTTTATCTTACAGCACCACATCAGGATTTCCAGACTCAGAAACGCAATACAAGGCTGCTATGAGTCAGAACCAACTGCATGGCACACAACCACCACCACCACCAGATACATAAACCAAACCAAATCCACTGTCACCCAGTCATAGCAATTGTACAGGACAAGGCTATAAATCTTTTTGGAAGCAGACTGGCACATCGCTCCCTTAATCAAAACTAATTTCAATGTGGCTTTACCATGAATCCTAAGTCATTCCTTTCCCATAGTTCCATTTATGATTAATTTCATTATATATTACTTTTCTCTATTGTGATCCTCCCATTTCTAGAGTTAACCATGGTTTTCTCTTCCCACTGAAATCAGGTATATGGGTTTCCTGGTTTCATAAGCTCAATTACCTTTTTGCCTGACCATGACAAAGGCACTAGTTGCGGTTTGAACAGCAAAACTTCAGGCTTCACAATGACTATTCAAGTGCAGACATAAAAGTGGTCCCTTTTTTCACTTTGTTCTTAACATCACTTACAGGACAAAGTGCAAAGGAAACAGTAAGGTATAACTGCCTGAACATATGTGTGGAAAAAGGAACAAGGGGGAGAGATGAAGCCTTGTCATAGATTTTTATTTCAGCTAGTTGCCACTCTTCCATGAATTCCATTGTCTTCTTGCTGATGAGACACCCACATCCTGTCTTATCTCAAACTTCCTAATCTTTTGTCTTTAAAATGCCACATGTAGTCTTCATGCTTATGCAGCTGGACTGCCTTCTTTTCCTGCTGCCAGATCAGTCAATCCTGCCCATGTGTTCTGCCTTAGCTCAAATCCCATACCGTAGCAGGCAGACATCCTCATCATGTCTCCCTCCTCCTCTGTATCCTGTGAAATTCACTGACAGTATGACTTATTTAAAGGAGACTTCATAGCATAGTGGGTTATGAATTGGGCTGCTAACCGTAAAGTCAGTTATTCAACTCTATCAGTTGCTCCTTGAGAGAAAGATGAGGCTTTCTGTTCCCATATAGATTTATAGTCTTGTAAATCTTATGCAGGGTCGTTATAAATCAGAACCAACTCAGCACACAACAACCACCATCATCACTCATTTAAGGTCACTGGGGGAAGAAAGCAGATTCTGAATGGCTACTAACCAGAGGGTTGGTGGTTTGAACTCACCCAGAGGCACTTTAGAAGAAAGAACTGATAATCTGATTCAAAAGAGAGGTCAAAAAACCTCTGTGGAGCAGAATTCTATTGTGGAAAGATACTCATGGATTCATTGTTGTTGTTTAGTGTCATTAAGTTGATTCTGACTCATAGTGACCCTGTAAAGGGTTTCTGAGGAGTGTCTGGTGAGTTTGAGCTGTCGTCCAGTGCATTATCCTGCAGCGCCACACCAGACCTCCAAGGAAGTCATGAAGATACTCAAAACTGACCCGATGACAATGGACTTGTCTGTTATTTTGTTATTCATTTAGCATGTTCCATACAACATACACAATAAAAGTTATATCTGTTCTAGCAACACAGTTACCATTTAATAATCTAAATATTGTGTAAGCTTCATTTCTAGTTCTCAAAAGAACTCTGCAACCTGGTATTAATCTCTACATTTATAGAAAATGAGCCTCATCAAGTTAAATGATAGACCCACAGCCACACTTGAATAGAACTAGGGTGTACCTGACTCGTCATGCAAGTTATTTTCAATTATGCATGTGAAAGCTTGACAATAAATAAGGAAGACTGAAGAAGAATTGATGGCTTTGAATTGTGATGTTGTCAAAGGATATTAAATATACCATGGACTTTCAGAAGAATGACCACATCTGGCTTGAAAGAAGCACACGCTCTTTAGAAGTGAATGTAGAGAGACTTGGTCTCACATACTTTGTACATACACATATATCAGGAAAGACCAGTTTCTGGAGAAGGATACCACATTGCGTAAAGTAGAGGGTCAACAAAGAAGAGGAAGACCCTCAGTAAGATAGATCGACACAATGACTGCAACACTAGCCTTAAATAGTAACGATTGTGAGGATAATGCAGGTCCAGAAAGCATTTTGTTCTGTTGTACAGAGGGTCACGATGAGTCAGAACATATTCAACAGACTTCTAACAACAATAACAACAAAAGTTATGAATCCAAGTCCAGCTGCTTCTAAAACCCATGTCTTTCATTATACAACCATGCCTCTATTTCTTACATCACTTTGAGTTGGTTCTGACCCATAGCGACCCTGTATAGGTTTTCCAAGGAGCGGCTGGTGAGCTTGAACTGCCAGCCTTACGGTTCAAAGAGATTTTGCAATCCAGTGCATTAGCCCACAGCACCACACAGCAAATTTGTCAAAATCAGTACTGAATCTTACATATCTCTAGACCCTCAGTTGGTCATCAATGAATACTTCAGGAATATTCATAAAAACATTATATTCAAATAAGATTTTATAGTTTCTAAGTACATCACTGTAGGGAATGAGAGCCAAGAGGTAGAAGAAACAAAATTTGGGATTAAAATGTTTGCAGATTATCCACAAAATGAAGGATCCACAAGCATGATGGAGCTCTGGTAGCACAGTGGTTACAAATCGGGCTGCGAACCTCAAGGTCAGCAGTTCAAAACTACCAGCTGTTCCGCGGGAGAAAAATGAGGCTTTCTGCTTCCGTAAAGATTTACAGCCTTGGAAACCCTGTACAGGGTCGCTATGAGTCAGAACTCCACGGCATATAACAACAACAACAACAACAAGCATAATAATCCAGTGTTGGCCAGATATCCAGTTCTGCAGTTGTGTCCTGCTTGATTTTCACTATGTAAAAGCAAAGCCACTGGCGTGGAGTCCCAGGGCTGTTTCTGCTCATCCAGTGAGTTTGCTGGGCTTGGAGTTAATCCTTAGTAGATGTCAGAAACACTGTGATAACTATTGGAACTGTCATTTGCAGTGTCCAAACAGGAATTTCCTTTTTTTACCCCAAGTAAGAGTTACATGTTGCTCTTCAAGTGTCAAACTTACTTTAAAATTAAAACTTTCTCTTTCTCTCCAAGAAGTGACATTCCTGAGGATTTAATGCACAGGGGCACACGTGGTTTCATAACACCAAACTCGTTCCTGTATTATAGACTGTGTTGTATCAGTCTCTTGCAGTCCGGAGTTATATTTGGGGAAAATGTTTGTAACTGAAGATTTTGGATCTATACAATCATAGGACTGGGTACAATTCATGCTACCCTATTGTATTTGGTAAGAAATGTGAGACAATCTTTACTTAAATCATTTTTTATAAAGGGAAACATTCCTAAGATTTTTTTTAAAGGAACAATCTGCTATGAGAACTTCAGTTCTGAAAGACCAGAAGACCAGGCAGGATAATGAGGGTCAGGTTAATGCTGAGATACTATTTATTATTAAGGCAGCTATGTCTGAGTATGAGGCCCCCGCCAACTCCTGCTAATCTTCATTTTACATCCACAGCCTTGGGCACAGCTAAGCAACATATGCCAACGAACACTGTCCCAGCTGTCACAAATGTAAATATAATCAGGTGGATTCAACTGTACAGTTTGACTCTGCCAAGACAGCTCAGATTTCTAGGCCAAGGTTATAACTGTAGTTTGTGAAGTTTGAGATATTAGTGAGATCTCAATATGCACAGTAGTGTTTATGAAATTGGTGATCCCATTGCTGAGAGTAAATGTGGGCTCAGAGAGCATACAACCTAACAAAGAAATGAGATGGAAATAATAGGAAATGGAGCCATTCTGGGGCTTCAATGAATAAATGCTGGAGTTCTGTGAACACTCAATCATCAAAATGTATCTATGCATTCTATAGCTAAGATGTCCACTTTATGGTTTTTTCCCTAAGTTCTATAAGCCCTCGACCACAAGTTTGGTTTGAACCTCACGGTTGGTGGTTCAAATCCACCAGCAGCTCCCTGGAAACCCTATACGGGGTCGCTATGAGTCTGAACACGACAGTACTTAACAACAACATTACTCAGTTACTAGGCTCTTGGAAGTCAGGATGCCCAGACTTTGTCTCTCATGTTGTTGTTAAGTGTTGTTGAGTTGGTTTCGACTCATAGCAACCCTGTATAGGGTTTCTGAGGAATGACTGACGAGTTTAAACCACCAACCTTGTGGTTCAAACCAACCTTCCTTCCTGTCCAGTGCATTATCCCATAGTGCCATAATTCAGACATGTTACCATGAGGGATAAGTCCCTGGAGAAGGACACCAAGGTTGGTAAAATGATGGGTTGGAGAAAAAGAGGAAAGCCCCAGTGAAATGGATTGGCACAGTGACAGCATCAGTGGGCTCAAACCCAGCAATGATTGTAAGGTGGGCATAGGACTGGACAGTGCTTTTTTTCTGTTGTCCAAAGGGTCACTATGAGTCAGTATCGACTCGATGTTACCTAACAACAACATTAGTCGGTTAGGAGCCCTGGTACAGTAGTGAGTTATAAATTGGGCTGCTAACCACAAGGCCAGTGGTTTGAATCTTACCAGTCTCTCCATGGAAGAAAGATGAGCCTTTCTGTTTCTGCAGAGATTTACAGCCTCAGAAAACCTATACAAGGTCACTCTGAGTTAGAACTGAATCACAGCCAATTGTGTACAGTAGTTACAAGTGTGGGCTTCAGATTCTTAGATATTATCAAAAGTCTTAAGGCAATGAGTTTCTGGGCCTGGGGCTCAGGACCAAAGTCTAAGGGATAACCATAGTCAATTGGTGTAACATAGCCCACAAAGACAATGTTCTACATCCTACTTTGGTGAGCAGCATCTAGCATATTGAAAGCTCATGAGCAGCTGTCTAAGGTGCAGCTATTGGTCTCTCCATTTGTAGAAGAAAGAAGAGTGATGAGAATTGAAGAGACTTGGAATCTATTCATCCAATGGACTAATGGAACATGTGAACATCACAACTCTGAGACCAAAAGCATTAGATGGGACCCGGCTACTACTACCAACTGCTCTGAAAGCAATCACATTACAAGCATCCCAGATAAAATGGGAGAAAACATGGAACAAAATTAAAAATTATTATTTAAAAAAAATAACAATTGGATAAAAATATGTACAGCAAATTAACATACACTAATACTAAGGACAAGACTTAGTTCTCACATGCCAAACAAAATATATGAAATCTTTGCATGTTTGAAGCATATCCACCTTTTGGGAATGTAATCAAGGTATAATCTTTAGCAAGTATTATGTGCCTGAATTAAAAAAAAAAAAAAGGTACACCAGAAAAGGACTGGCGGTCTACTTCTACCCTACTTAAAGCTTCACCCTGTTAATTTCCACATGTTCTTTGGAAGCAAGAAGGAATTTATAAAAAGGATCAGACCTTTCCATGAAACCAGTATTTGGTGCCATATGTAAGCCTGGTTAATTGGTCTTCTAAAAGCTGTCATTTTGTGAACAGTAAACACAACTGGTTATAAGAGTAAAATCAATGAAATCTTGATTATCTTTGAGGCTTATTATGTCAGCTTGCACCAGAAGATGTCTGCATTACTCTGCAAAACTGAGTAGCACAGAACTACACTAGGATTAATTTTTTTTACAAGAAGACATATTTATGTTTGGTTTTCACATTCAGTTCTATTGAATAACATGCACCTGAATTTTTTAAGTTGCAAAGGTTTTCTGAACAGTTGACTTTTCATGTGCATCTTTTGTTGAATGTTTTGGTTTAAGAAAGAATGTTTAAAGCTTTTTAAAGACTTCAGTTCTTAATGTAACTGTACCCTTCTTCATGGAAAACCATAACCAACACGGCTGCAGTAGACCACTTACAGAGGGCTGCTCTATCATATTCATTGTGTTTGGGTGTACAACTCTAACGTTCTTGGGTGTATTGCATAGGCTGCATTATCTACAGTACTGTACAATAACAATTAGAAAAGACAGTGTACTTCACTGATGCTTGTCTAGTAATATCACTTCTGTGTTATAATGGAAGGTTTTTTGTGATGTATGAAACTTGCGTTTTATATATATATATATATACAGTTAGATTGTTGTTGTTGCTAAGTACCGTGGAGTCGGTTCCAACTCATAGTTACCCTGCACAGGGTTTCTGAGGCTGCAATCTTTACGGGAGCAGAATGCCTCATTTTTCTCCTGTGGAACAGCTGGTAGTTTCGAACTGCCCACCTTGAGGTTAGCAGCCTGATTCGTAACCACTACGCTACCAGAGCTCCTTACAGTTAGATTAGTATTGTGGTAAATGCCTGTTTGCATGTGTAAATAGTACAGTATGTACATGAGGCACTGCTTCTGATTTATTGTAGTGTTCCATGTAGTTTTCTACTTTTATTCTCAAAGCATTCAGTTTTGTTTTCAACTTTATGTACTTTAGTTCTGAGTTAGATCTTCAGATGTGTACCGATAGCTCATATTTATGTATTTCACATACTCATGCCATTCAGCATCGATGTTGTATTATATTAAGTATATAATAAAAGCCTTGTTCAGAAGGGGAAAAAAAAAGTAACAACAACAAAAAGCAGGTTTACTGGTCAGAAAGAAGATGGAAGAAACTAAGCTATGGCCCTCAACCACCCTTCAGGTCTGGAAAGTAACTCACCCTCATGATCCAATGTTGGTACCAATTCATAGCGACCCGATACATAACAAAAGGAAACACTGCTCGGTCCTGGACCAACCTCACAATTCTTGCTACGTTTGGCAGCCCACTGATGCTGCCACTGTACCAATATATCTCACTAGGGATGTTCTTCCTTATCTCTGACCTTCCACCTTCCATCATGGTTATATCATTCTCCAGTGACTGGTCCCTCCTGACAATGTGTCCAAAGTATGAGAGATGAAGTCTGGCCATCCTGGCTTCCAAGGAGCACTCTGGCTGCACTTCTTCCAAAATGGAATCTATTGGTTCTTTTAGGGCAGCCCATGGTACTTTTAATATTCTTCTCCAACATCATAACTCAAAAGCATCAATTCTTCTACAGTCTTCCTTATTCACTGTCCGACTTTCACATACATATGAGGTTATTGAAAATACCATGGCTTGGGTCAGGCACACCTTAGCCCTCAAAGTGACATCTTTGCTGTTTAACAGTTTAAAAAGGTCTTGCGCAGCAGATTTGCCTTATGCAATACGTCGTTTGATTTCTTGACTGGAGCTTCTAACAGTGTTAATGCAAAATGAAGTCTTTGACAACTTCAATCTTTTCTCCATTGATAAGAATGTTGTTTATTGGTCCAGTGATGAGGATTTTAGATTTCTTTACATTGAGATGCAATCCATACTAAAGGCTGTGGTCTTTTATGTTCATCAGTAAGTATTTTAAATATTCTTCACTTTCAGCAAGCAAGGTTGTATCATCTGTATATCGCAGGTTGTTAATAAGCCTTCCTCCAATCATGTCGCCATGATTTTCTTAATATAATCCAGCTTCTAAGATTGTTTGCTTAGCATGCAGATTGAGTAAGTATGGTGACAGAATACAATCTTATTGCACAACTTTCCTAACTTTAAATCAATTGGTGTTCCCTTGTGTCGTTCAAACATTTGCCACTTGGTCTATGTACAGTTTCCTCATAAGCATAATTAAGTGTTACGGAATACTTCATGCTTTGCAATGTTGTCCATAGCTTGTCATGATCTACACAATAACAAGCCTTTCATAGTAAATAAAGCATAGGTAAACATCTTTCTGGTATTCTCTGCTTTCAGCCAAGATCCATCTGATGTCAGCACTGATATCCCTCATTCCACATCCTCTTCTGAACTGGAAGTTCACTGTCAATGCATGGTTACAGCTGTTTCTTTATTACCTTTAGAAAAATTTTACTTGCTTGGGATCTTAATGATAGTGTCCATTGATTTCCACATTCCGTTGGGTCACCTCTCTTTAGAATTGGCACAAATATGAATCTCTTCCAATCAGTTAGTCAGATAGTTGTCTTCCAAATTTCTTGGCATAGATGAGTGAGTGCCTCCAGGGCTGCCTCACTTTGTTCAA
>NW_006408984.1:689304-691673 GCF_000296735.1 Chrysochloris asiatica
ATTCTGAGGGCTTGACTCCATTCATGTCATCATGGTCAACTCTTTTTGAGGAAGCAGCTCTTCCCCAGTGGCATTTTGAGTGTCTTCCAACCTGAGGGGATCATTTTCTGGCAGTTTATCTGAAAGTGTTTCACTGCTATTCATAAGATTTTCAGTGAGTAAATATTCAGAAGTCGTCTGTCTCTCTGTCTTCTTCATCTGTATTCGTCTGGAATCTCATCTGAAACCTGTCCATCATGGATGACCCTGCTGGTATTTAAAATACCTGTAGCACAGTTTCTAGAATCACAGAAACACACAAGTGACCACAGTATGACAAACTGGCAGATGAGTGGTGGAACAAACCAGTAGATAGGTATATAGGGGGAGGGAGGGAGGGAAGCAACAGCACTAATACAGGAAGCTCACCATGGAATAGTCAATCATTCAAAATCAAAAGGGAGCATTTTCCTAAAGTCAAAATTGAGAATGGATGGTAAAGTGAGTGGAATGAAAACAGCAGCCACAAGGTAGAAGTGTGACAGGGATTGTAAGCCTTAAAAGGAAACAGTGTAATTTGTTGAGTGTAAAACTAAAAATCCTGTTTGCAAAACTTCACTAAATTTACACACACACACACACACACACACACACACACAATTAAGAAGGAAAAAGGGGTGCATGTGTTTAGGATTTAAGAGCCTGAGCTGAAATCCTTGCTAGGCCATTTAAAATATTAACTAGGTGACTTTGAACATATTGCATATTCCCTGGGACGGAGTTTTCCCATCTGTAAGAAGGGAGAATAATCTTTACCCTGTAAGATTGACTTGTGGATTAAATGAGGAGACATATGTATCAGTAAAATTAGTACTGTGTTTTGATAAATGTGGTATTGGTGTTGGTGGTTGGTGGTTATGTGCCAAGGAGCCGGTTCCAACTCATAGCAACCCTTTACAGGGTTTCTGAGGCTGTAAATTTTTACAGGAGCAGAAATCTTCATCTTTCTCCCATGGAACAGCTGGTAGTTTTGAACTGGTGACCTTAAGGTTTGTAGCCTGATTCATAACCACTATATGGTATTACTCTTACTTTATTAAATTTTATTACTATAGTTTGGAGAGCTTATAGATTCTTGGGGATAGTTTGTATGACAAAAGCAAATGAACCTAAGCTAACTGAACATGAAGAAAAAGTGACTGGAGCCAGAGTGTGAGCACAGGATTAAGTAGAAAGTAGACTATGTGTACATAGGCAGTGGTGGATTAAAAGAGGCAGAAATAAAATCATTTCAGAGTTGTACGAATGAAGGGAGGCAGCTATTCTCAGTGCCCACTGTGGCTTAGATAAACCACAAAGAGCTTTAAGTTAGATGCTGACAGAGCATAATTTGTATGATTTGCAGGTGGTCAGATCCACTGAGAAAGACCATCAGTGGTGTAAGATTCACTAGGAGTGGTATAAGATAGCCAGGCAATATTCACTGTGATGCTGGAGGCTATGATGCCTGTATTTTAAATACCAGCAGGGTCACTATTAGTTGGAATGGGCTCCATTGCATTTAACAACAACAACAAAGAGGAACATGTACACACAGCAAGAGGATACTGAAAAGAACAAGGGGATACTGAATGTTTTCAAAACAGAAAAGGTATGTACTAGGTTTGTATTCTTTCACAATATATATTCAATCTGTATGATGAGCAAATAATCTAAGACATTCAATTATATGAAGAGTGTGTTATCAGGATTCAAGGAAGACTGATTAACAGAAATTCAAGCCTTGACTTTTCATTACTGAAGGATTCTCTGGACAAATTATTGAATGATGCAGAAAGTATCAAAAGAAGATGGAAGGAATGCACAGAGTCACTGTACCAAAAGGAAATGGTTGATGTTCAACCGTTTCAAGAGGTAAGGAATGATCAAGAGCCAATGATACTGAAGGAAGATGTTCTAGGTACATTGAAGGAACTGGCAAAGAACAAGGCTCCAGGAATTGATGGAATAAAAATTGAAATCTTTCAAGAGATTGAAGTGGCACAGGAGGCACTCACTCATCTCTGCCAAGAAATTTGGAAGACAACTATCTGGCTGACTGATTGGAAGAGATCTGTATCTTTGCCTATTCAAAAGAGAGGTGACCCAACAGAATGCAGAAATCATTGAACAATCTCTTTGATATCCCATGCAAATAAAGTATATGATTAAAGGTAATACAGAAATGGCTGCAAGCATACATTGACAGAGAACTTCCAGAGGTACAAGCTGGATTCAGAAGAGGACATGGAACGATGGATATCATTGCTGATGTCTGATGGATCTTGGCTGAAAGCAGAGAATACCAGAAAGATGTATATCTGTGCTTTATTGACTATGTAAAAGCTTTC
>NW_006408984.1:692921-694439 GCF_000296735.1 Chrysochloris asiatica
TCATCAAATTTTATCAGATTACTCTTTTTTTCCTCTTCTTTCTTCTTCTAGTTGAGCTTTGATCATCCAGTCATTGAAACCAGATCAAGTGGGTATTATCTACAAGTGTGGGTGTTCTTATACATATTCCCTCTCTTCTTATCAGCTGGATGCTTCACTCTCCACTCTAGTCCTCTGTGGCTATGTCACTGACTCTGGGCCCAAAAGTCCCCAGTTCTTGCCACAATGCTAGCCAACCAGGTCTTCCCCCGGGTTCACAGGAGTCTATTGAACGTTGTAGGGCTTAGCTCGCAGCTTCATTGCTGTTTTTACCTCACTTCCCTTTATCGGTGATGAACATGTTTACCAATCAGAGTGCATGTCTGCTCATGTATTCCCATTGAGTTTTAGTCTTGGAAAGGGGCTTGCCCTGGGGGAACCTGACCACTTGCCTTGATGTCTCTTGGGCAAGCAACTTGCTTGTTCTTGTAGTAATCAGTCAGACTGCCATTATTGTTTTGTATTTTTCCTGTTGGTCTTTCTTTCTAGAAATGTTTTCTGTTCTTCTAGCCCCTCCTGGCTGCTCTGCTTGTCCTTTCAAGTGGAAATTTCCCACCTCAGAAGATTCTGGATGGGGTTCAGGATTCCACCTATGGTCTTCTGTAATGCAGAGGATCCGCAGGATGCCTGCTTCACTGGGCACAATGTAGCCCCATTTTAGGTATTCCAATCAGTTATAGGCAGAAGACGGAGTTACAAGCTTTCTATGGTGATATTTCTGGCTATTACTTTATCTCCCCCTCAATTATCTATTTTATAAGGGAATACCAGGGAAACCAAGATTCAAAAGACAGCTAAGCATCTTAACATTATTTCCCCCCTTTGCCCATTCCAACCATGTCTCAATCTCAGTTTCCCAGAGCCCTGTTTTTCCAAGGTTGTTCATACATCATTATTTACCTCTGTCCCACCTAGCACATGAAAACCTGCCTAATTGTTTTCTCATCTGCCTTGTTCTTCCTTTCCCCTCCTCTTCTTGTGTATTTTCCCCCTCCCTAGCATCCAAACTATCCTGTGTCTATTCCCTAACCTGTGCTCCACTTTCCCCTCCCTCCCCTCATCCCACTCCCTACATCTGGGTAACCAGCAAAGAATCCCCCACTCCCTTTAGTATGGGTTCTTTTTCTTAGTCTTTTACAGTAGTGGCACTATTTCTCCTTTTGTGACTGACTAATTTCACTCAACATAACGCCCTCAAGTTTCATCCATGTTATGCGGTAACTTGCAGCTTCCTTGTTATTCTTCAAGGTAGCGTAATATTCCATTGTGTGTATGTACCACAGTTTGTTTATCCATTCTTCAGTTGATGGGCACTTAAGCTGTCTCCATCTTTTTGCTATTGTAAATAATGTTGCTATGAACATTGGTGTGCATAGATCTACTTGTGTTATGGCTCGTATTTCTTGTGGGTAAATACCAAGTAGAGGAATTGCTGGATCATAAGGTAATTCTATTTCCAACCTTCCGAGGAAGCGCCAT
>NW_006408984.1:694809-702534 GCF_000296735.1 Chrysochloris asiatica
AGAGGTGTTGTAGTTTCCTATATATTTTAGAAATGAGTCCGTTGTCTGATGTGTCATTGCAAAAGATTTTTTCCCATTTTGTGGGTTCCCTTTTCACTCTTCTGGTGAAGTCTTTTGATGCACATAAGTTTTTAATTTTTAGTATGTCCCAGTCATCTACTTTGTCTACTTTTTTTTATAAAGTCTTCTTATGTCAGAAGACAAATTTTTATGTAAGTTAAAATTAGGTATCATGGAAGAAAGGACAAGGAATAAAAATGACCCACTGGCTTGAGAATACGCATGGAGGGATCTAACGTTATGTATGTTCATTTTTGTTGAGAGGTACAGATTTTTCTATCTTGTCCATAATGGTCTTTTTGTGGTGGTGTATTTCATGATTTCTACCTATTTTAATCCTAGTGGTGAACCATATAGTGTCAGGTAGGCATAATCTTTATTTCGCAAATATGGAAACTGAGTTTCAGGGAGTTAAATAACCACAGATGATAATTTTCCTTAGCATTAAACCTATTTGCCAAGATGACTCTCCAGTGATTTATTAGATGCAGAAAAAATGGTTGTTGTTAAATGCCATCTAGTTGGTTCCAACTCACAGCGACCCTGTATAGGGTTCCCAAGGAACGGCTGGTGGGTTTGAATCACCAACCTTGCAGTTAGCAATCTAGTGCTTATCCTACAGCACCACACCAGTAATCTGGTAAGTGAAAACAGATAAACTGGAAAGTACTCATGGTGACGTTCTGCTCCATTAGGGGCAAACCTTTTGTTAGAAGTCAAGCACTTAATCTCTGAGACATCAGATGTCTTTCTTTTAGGATCCAGAACCACTATAGGCCCTCAACTCTTAGGTTCCAGAACTTCTGTGAGTTCAATCCTTTAGGCAGTGATGCAAAAAGAGTTCAGTCACGGAATTTGCAGTGCTGAGTGTCTGCCATGCAAATGGAAGCTCTAATTTTATGAAGAAAATCAATGTATCAATACAATGCAGCATATTGAAAAAAAGAGAAAAATGGACCTTGAATTGAAGCTAGTAAAGATATCATTATGTAGAAGATTACTTTCTGAAAAAAAATTAAGGAATATTTTATAACCCACCTTCTAGATTTAAGGAAAAACAAAGACTTCGAATAATAGCTTTTAAAATCCATTCAGAGAAAGTAGAGGGAAAATTTGAATAATCCCATATTATTAGACAATTTTTAAAGAATATTATTTTAATTAAAACAAATGGAACTTTTAAGGGATAAAATTGGAGTTTTATATTCTTTTATTCCTGATTGCCATCATTCATTCAACAGGTAGTGATTAAGTTCAGATATGGTCTTTGATCTTAAGAAATATATATCTTAGGCAGGAAACATCTCATTAGATTTTATCTGGATATTTTTTAAAAAGCATTGAGATATGGACAAAGAAAAGTTTCTCACCACAGCTATAATCTTGTGCAAGCAGACAGCCACATCTTTTCCCACAAAGTAGCTAAAAGATTCAAAATGACACTTTTGGGTTAGTAGTCAAGCACTTAGCCAATGTGCCACCAGGGAGCTTCCATAAAATTGCATCTATTATGAAAATATAACCTATTTTTTGAAAATGAATACAGCATGGAAGTTTCTACTTCTTTTATTTTTATGTTTTATTTGACTCACATATATCCTTTTTACTGAATTAGCAAGAGTTAACAGAACACAAATAGGTGTGAATCACATAAATATGATTGGGTAAGATTATGATTCATTATAGTAATCAAGATTAATGAAGTGATACACACAAGTGAAACACATAAGTGATCATCAGAAGAGCAGACAAAGCATCTTTATATAGCAAGTTCCTATGTAATGAGAACAATAATTACAATGCAAAGCAGTTCATTGTGAAATGTTCAAAATTACTTTAGTCCTCCCAACTCCCACCTCTGCTGCTTCACAACTTGGCTGGGGTGCCTTTGAATACTGCAGTACCTCAGAGGGCAACACAATTAGGTCAGTATACCAAATGTGTTTGTTAAATACATACAGGAACCATCTTTTATTAGAATACAGAAATGGACACATAAACTCTTTTGTAGGGCCCCACTAATCTCCTTCATCTGCCCCATAAAAAAAAAAAAAAATTAAACTTTAAAATTTTGCTGTCTTGAAGCCAATTCCCAAATTACAGTTAACTCTGTTTCCAGACAGTTGAGTCAAAACTGAAATGGCAGAATAATGTTTTTGAGATAGAAGACCCAAGCAGTTTTGTTATTTTTTTTTACTGCTGGTGCAACAAGCAGACATTAGAGAGGATAATACAAAAGATAAAGAGATAGATGGGCTAAATATTGGAGCCAGGCCCTGAAATAAGCTGAAGAGATGGATACAAATTAACAATGAAAGGGCTGGGCTTGAAAAGAAAAAGACCCTTCTTTGTCTTCTGCCTCAGAAAGAGAAAAAGGATAAAAATCTAGAGACATATGCTAGAGAAGATATCACTTCTCATTTTAAAAATAAATAAAAAACAAAAGTCAGTTGCTGTGGAGTTGATTCTGAAAGGTGGCAACTCTGGTTAGATTCGAGCCTCTAACTTTCAGTAACTGTTTACCCAGTTACCAAACAAATGAGACCGAATACCTTGCCATGGAATCGACTCCAACACATAACAACCCTGGATGGCAGAATAGAAGGGTTTCAAATGTTGTAATCTTTACAGAAGCAAGCTGTCGTGTCTTTCTTCAGCAGAACGGGTTTGAACCTCTAAACTATTTATTAGTAATGCTTAGCCACTGTGCCTCCATATCCCCTTTCAAAGAACATGCTGTTGTTGTCGTTAAGTGCCATCGAGTAGGTTCCAGCCCACAGTGACCCTGTATAGGGTTTCAAAGTCTGTAAATCTTTACGGGAGCAAAAAACTTCATCTTTCTCCCAAGGATCTGCTGGTAGTTTTGAACTGCTGACCTTGAGGTTAGCAGCCCAAGTTGTAACCACTACGTTACCATCAAACTGGTTCTGACTACTAGCGACCCTGTGTACAGTTTCTCAGCAGTGGCTGGTGAGCTTGAACCGCTGACTTTTGATTCAAACAGACCTTGCAGTCCAGTACTGATCCAATAATGTCACACCAGGACTCCTCAATTCACACTATTATTGTTGTTGTTGAGTGCCTTCAAGTCAGTTCTGACTCATAGTGACCCTCTTTAGGACTTCTGAGGTGTAGCTGATGGGTGTGAACTGCCTACCCTGTGGTTCGCAGTCCAGTGTTGATGCTACAGCAGGACTCCTCAAACCATAGATTTTTGTTGTTACATGCCATCGAATCAGTTTTGAGTCATAGTGACCCTGTATAGGGTTTCTGAGGATCGGCTGGTGAGGTTGAACCCCCAACTAGACTATCAAACCGACGTTGTAGTCCAGAGCCACACCAGGACTCAAATCACATAAGAGGGTCTAAATTGATGGTTCTTAAAGTGTGGGCCTCAGACCAGTTACATTGGTATCATCTGTGAGTTTGTCAGAAATGTAAATTCATGATTCCCTACTCCTATTTACTAAATAAGAATTTTTGGGAATGGAGCCCAGGAAACTGTTGCAACAAGCCCTCTAGTTTTATATAGATTAAATTTTGAGAACCACAGTTTAAATCTCAACAAAGCAATAAACCAGATAATATGCTAAGAATGAGTAACAGATTGGGTCTAGACTTCTGAGATAAGAGTTTAGAACAGCTTCCGGAAGAATGGAGAATGCAGGAAGGACTTTATGAAAGGCAAGTCGAAAACTACACGGGCCACGTGAAGTTAGAACACCATTCCCAGTTAAAAGTCTTCCTTTGACTTATGAGCATTTGGCACAGTAACAAGTTTGCATAAAACTGCACTTTGATTTTCACATAGCTGACCAACATCCTGGAGAGCGAGCTTAGCTATAATTTAGAGACTGCTCAAATTAAGCAAAAAAAAAGAAGAAAAGGTTTATTTATTGAAGATGAGAGGAGAAAATACACTGGAGAAACAATCACCAGATTCAGAGCGACACCCATAAGTCTTCCACTAATGAACTGGAAAGTTACTAAACTTGTTCAGAACTTAAAAAAAATAAAAATAAACTCTTCTATACAGTTTTTTATTCATTCAATAAAGATATATACATAAATAACCATAGCACAAAGCATTCTATGATAAACGTTATGAATATAAAATAAAAGTCGGTTACCATCAAATCAATCAAACACAACTCACATGTATCAGAATAAAACTATGTTCCATAGGGTTTTCAAGGATGGTTTTTTTTTTTTTTTTAAAGCAAATCATCAGGCTTTTCTTTCTAGGCACCTGTGGTTGGACAACAACCATCAATCTTTCAGTTAACAGTCAGCACATTAATTGTTTGCACACTCCAAAGATTATGATCAAGCCACCAAATGCATTGCCATGGAGTTGATTTGAGCTCACAGCGACCTTATAAGACAGAATAGAACTGCATATAGAATTTCCACATCTGTAAATCTTCATAGAAGCCGATTGCCGCAGCTTTCTCCCATGGAGTAGCTGTTGGATTTGAACCACCAGCCTTTCACTGGCATTAACCACTGCACCTCCTGAGATCCTTAAAGACTATGGAAATAATATGCATGCGAAAGCTGGACAGTGAATAAGGAAGACCGTAGAACAATTGATGCTTTTGAGTTATGGTGTTGGAGGAAAATATTGAAAGTGTCATGGGCTGCCAAAACAACCAATTGATCCTTTTTGGAAGAAGTGCAGCCAGAGTGCTCCTTAGAGGCCAAGATGGTCAAACTTCATCTCTCATACTTCAGGTATATTGTCAGGAAGAAACAGTTGCTGGAGAAGGAGGTCATATTTGGTAAGTGGAGGGTCAGAGAAAAAAAGGAAGACCTCCAACAAGATAGATTGGCCAAGTGGCAGCATCAATGGACTCAAGTATGGCAACAGTAATGAGGTTGGCTCAGGATCGGACATTGTTTCATTCTGCTGTGCATAAGGTTGCTATGAGTCGGTGCCGACTCGATGGCGCCTAACAACAAAAACAACAGCCATAGAACTATTTCCCCTGGATAACCCTCTGCCAAAAGTTTGGCTGGATGAACCCACCTATCGGTTCAGTAGGACAAAATACCTGGTGATCTGCTTCTGTAAAGATTGTTGTTGTTAAGTGTTGTCAAGTCAGTTCTGACTCATAGAAACCCTGTACAGGGTTTCCAAGGAGCAGTTGGTGGGTTTGAACTGCTGGCCTTGTGGTTAGCAGTCCAGTGGAGATCCTACAGTGCTACACAGGTTTCCTCTGCAAAGATTACAGCCTAGAAAACCCAATAGGGTAGTTCTAGTCTCATACTGAGTCACTAAGACTCTAAAATTGACTTGAGGACACCTAGCAACAACAGGAAGGTTCAGCACAAAATTTTGGGAATGAAAGTAGCTTACTGTGGATTTGTAGAAGTGAGATCATACTAACGGACAAAGTCCTTTCTAGGTCTAAGATGTAATGGGCAAACCTGATAGTGAAATTTTAACAGCCAACTAGGTACAGAGACACATTTTTCATTATTCAATAGTTTACAAATATTGAACTTTGGGTGAACGCCTCCATCAGAATTCTTGGCTAGCAGTACAACATAAGAACCAGGGGCATCATTTCTGAAGGAAGTATTAATTCTCTCCATACTCCATATTCTTGACATGAACACAGGGCATTGCTGGGCCTACTTGACAGAAGGAGTCCTAGTGGGGTTCTGTAGGATAAACACTGAACTGCTAACCACAAGGTCAGCAGTTCAGACCCACAGGTGCTCCTGGGGAACTGACTCAATGGCACTTAACGACAACCACCACCTGACAGAATGATTGTTTTGCTTCTTTGAAAAAACCTGCTGCTCAGAAGTCAGACTTCAAATTGATTCTATCATATACAAGAAAAAATACACAATGAACTTTTTACTAGCCTTTCAAAACTGAGCCAATATTTTAGTCTTATAGTGAAATTAATATATTGAATGTCTGGAACAGAGTCTCTGGTAAGCACCCTCCTGTCTTGGGTTGTGCCTCAGAGGACCTGAGCAAGCAGAAATCAGTTGTCCTGTTGAATTAAAAACAGTTCTGAGCAGGCAGCATGGCTGCACTTAGAACTAAAGAGCAGGAACAAGCTAGGTATTTCTGGAAGAGATTGCAAAGAAAGCATCTTTCTTCATTTTGATCAGATTTCATGCTTCCAGGACTAAGCAGGAGGTCGATCCATTACAGTGTCATGCTTCCCTCTTCTGGAAGATACTTATTCCTCCTCAGTCACTTAAAAATATGTTAAATAAACTTTTTATTTTAGAAGTGTTTAAAATCTACAGAAAAGTTGCAAATATAGTTCAGAGGGTTCCTAAATACCAACCAAATCCAAAAAGCTTATGTTGATTCAAGCAGCATCTCACCTCCTCTCACTTGACAAGTTGGGAGGAGAATCAGCATCAGCCTAAGGTCAATTACTATGGGACCAAGGTCAGACATGCCTCCAACCTTCTACTTTTCCTACCAAATCTGACATGAACCACAGTACTCTCTACTCAGTTGGTTTTCATAATGCATTGCAAAGGCCTATATTATTCACACCTTACATTATTGTGTGGTGCTGTGGGTTAATGTGCTGGGCTGCAAAGAAGGTTTGAACCACAAGGTCGGTGGTTCAAGCTCAGCAGTCGCTCCTTGGAAACCTTATACAGTGTTGATATATGGTAGAACTGACTTGACGGCATTTAACAACAACAAAAATAATCATAATTAAGTAATCAACATTGGTACCATGCCACAACTAAACATACAGTTCACTCAGATTTTGCTAGTTTTTCCAGGATTTCCTTTTTCTATTTCAGGGCCCTTTTCAGGAATGATCAGTCACTTTCTACAACTTCTGAAAACTTACCAGACTACTAGACTGAAATGGCATCCTACAGTGGATCTGAGGTAAAGTTTGAATCATTGTTTAAGTTAATGAACTGTATACAAGCCTTTAAAGTTTAATCCAAAGAATACCATTTTGCTGGGTGCTAAGTTTACATGGAATGAGTCACATGCCTGGCCATAAAGTTGCCTTGTCCGTGCTTTTAATGGATGTCCACAGAATGAAAATCCCAAAGAGGAAACAGTCTCTGGAAGCAAAGCATTTCGAGTATGCACTTATCTACAATGACTGATTCTAAGTGTCATCAGTCCATAAGCTGACCAGCAACCATCCATAAGCACATACTTTGTGTTGAACATAGAAACAAAACTGCACTGGTTCTAAACACAAGATAAAAATCAGAGTCAATGGATAATCAGAGCTCAATTAGAAGAAGAGAGAAGAGAGGAAAAAAAGAACAATCTGATGCAATTTGATGAACTTGACCTACACCTATGGATGAAGTAACTCAAAAGAGGGAAGAAATCTTTACAACAAGGATCATTCCCACCCCTGCATACACAGAGTAGACAGGGATAGGTAACTTGGACAGTGGCTACCCTAAATGGGGGGGCTACAGAGGCAAGAAGTGGCTGGCTTACAAGCTTTCAGAAGGGAGCCTAAATCCAGAGTGCTCAGAGAAAGGTAGAATCTCGGGGAGTGATTGACTATGCAGTCCAGGAGTGGAGGTCCCTGGAACCATCAAGGGAGAAGAGCAGAGTGCGAGACCCTACCCAGAGAAGCAGTGACACCAAGATGGTGGCAGAGACGATGATGTGGAGAGATGGAGCAGCTGGGGACTCTA